>NW_020938451.1:0-3642 GCF_003984885.1 Neopelma chrysocephalum
AATAATAATAATAATAATAATAATAATAATAATAATAATAATAATAATAATAATAATAATAATTTTAATGCCTGGGAAGAAGGGGGGGGAGATGCGGCCCATATTTCCCCGATTTGGGGTTAAAATGAAAACCGTCACAGCCCTTCAGGAGCATCTTTAATTATTAGAAATATTTATTAGCGCCCATCCGCGGGGCATTTCCCGCTAATGGGCCCCAGTAATTGCGCGGGGACTTAATTAGAGGCGCGTTTTTGGCACCCGCGCAGCTCTAAAGACACTTTTGGGGCCGTGCCCGGCGCGGGGATGTCGCGATAGGCGCCGATATTTATCCAGAAAGAAACTTTTCTCCTCCATTCCCCTCCCCCGGATCCAAGCGGGGGAGGGAGAGGGGAGGCAAATATTCGGAAATTCCCACATGTAGGGGGAAAAAAAAAAAGAAAAATCCACGAGTTTATCACTTTTTTCACCCCCAAAAAAGCCCCTCCCGGCCTTAAAAACGACCCCGAGAGGTTGGAAATGGGGAAAGAAACGCGGGAGGGGAAGGAGGAGAAGGAGAATTGTGGAGCTGGAGGGAGGGAGGGAGGGAGGGAAAGGGGTTTTCCCAATCCCTCTGCAAATTTCGGGATCAGGATGATTAAAGGGGGCGGAAAAGGCAGCAAAAGACCCCCCTCCATATATTTTTTAAGGGGTTTTGGGTTTTTGGGGCGCTGTGATCCCGATAATTCTGTGTCTTCCTGGGGGAAAGGGGGGGGTTTCCTCCTGATCTGGGGAGATTGGAGCGGGAATATCCCCCAAAAAAATGGGGGGGGCGAAAAGGGGGAGAGGAGGGATAGGAGGGGAGAGGGTCCAGGGGGGCCAGAGGTGGGGGGACACCCAGGTGTGGGGGGACACCCCCAAATTTGGGGTCCTGACAAGGGAATGCACCCAGATGTGGGGGCTGCCATGGAGTGACACCTAGATGGGGGGGACACCCAGATTTGGGGTCCTGACAAGGGGGTGCATCCAGATGTGGGGGCTGCCATGAGAGGAGGGGGTGCTCAGGGGTGTGAGGGGGCCCAGATTTGGGGGGGGGGGCTGCCATGGGAGGGGGCCCAGGTGTGGGGGGACACCCAGCTGTGGGGGGATGCCCAGCTGTGGGGTGACACCCGGATGGGTGGTGACACCCGGGGGTGGGGGAGGGGCCCCCTGAGACACTCCGAGGGGGGCCACCAGGGGGGGGGGGTGTCCAGCTGTGGGGTGCCACTGTAGGACGCTGCCCACATGTGGGGGGTCACCGTAGGATATTGTCCAGATGTGTGGGTGCCACTGTAGGATGTTGTCCAGATGTGTGGGGTGTCACTGCAGGACGCTGTCCAGGTGTTGGGGGTCACCTCAGGGTGCTGCCCAGATGTGTGGGTGCGGCATCAGATGCTGCCCAGATGTGTGGGTGCCGCTGCAGGATGCACTCCAGATGTGGAGTGTCACTGTAGGATGTTGTCCAGATGTGCGGGGTGTCACTGCAGGACACTGTCCAGGTGTTGGGGGTCACCTCAGGGTGCTGCCCAGATGTGCGGTGCCACTGTAGGATGCACTCCAGATGTGGATTGTCACTGCAGGGTGCTGTCCAGTTGTTGGGGGTCACCTTAGGGTCCTGCCCAGATGTGGGGGTGCCACACTGGGTGCTGTCCAGATGTGAGGTGACACTGTGGGACGCTGTCCAAGTGTTGGGAGTCAGCTTAGGGTGCTGCCCAGATGTGGGGATGCCACTGTAGGATGTTGTCCAGATGTGGGATGTCACCGTAGGACGCACTCCAGCTGTGGGATGCCCCTCTAGGATGCACTCCAGATGTGAGGTGCCACTGTAGGGCACCGTCCAGGTGTTGAGGGTCATCTCGGGATGCTGCCCAGATGTGTGGGTGCCACTATAGGACGCACTCCAGATGTTGGGATGTCACTGCAGGGCGCTGTCCAGTTGTTGGGGGTCACCTTAGGGTCCTGCCCAGATGTGAGGGTGCCACCGTAGGACTCACTCCACATGTGGGGATGCCACTGCAGGATGCTGTCCAGATGTGAGACGCCACTTTAGGACGCACTCCAGATGTGGAGTGCCACTGTGGGATGTTGTCCAGATGTGGGGTGCCACCTCAGATGCTGCCCAGATGTGTGGTGTCACAGTAGGGCTCACTCCAGATGTGGGATGTCACTATAGGGTGCTGCCCAGATGTGGGGGTGCCACTATAGGATGCACTCCAGATGTGGGATGTCACTGTAGGACACATTCCAGATGTGGGATGTCACTGTAGGATGTTGTCCAGATGTGTGGTGCCCCTTTAGGGCACTGCCCAGATGTTGGGGGTCACCTCAGGCCTCTTCCCCACCCCGGAGGTGCCACCTCGGGTGCCACGTTTGGCTCTGGGGTGTCCCCTCCCTGGGGTGTCCCCTCCCTGGGGTGCCCTCCACGTGCAGCCCCTCCCGGAGCTGCTGGGCCGTGTCCTGCCCACCTTTTCCCACTGGAAACCCGGGAAATCCTTGGAATTCCTTGGAAAGGCCTCTCCCAGCGCTGAGCTGGAAAGTCCCAACCGCGTTCTGACCCCGGCAGATGTTCCAGAGCCCGTTGTCCTCCCCCTTTCCCCCCTTCCCTCCCCCTCAGGCCCTTCTCCCCTCCCCAACCCCAAAATTTTCCCTCTCTAAATCCCTCAGGATTCGGCGCTGAAGGGGGGAAAAAACTCCCCAGGGAGGCGCTGGATGGGGGAAAACGCCCAGGAGGGGGAGGAAGGGCGGGAATTCCCAGCAACAGACATCTCCAGATCCTTTTTTTTTCTTGGAAACACCCCCCCTGGGGACATATTCCTGCCGAGAATCCGCTGGGCTGGAATCCACTGTTCCCTGGAAAAGCTTCCCCCCAGAAAATGGAAAAAAAAAGAGGAGAGATTTTTGCTCCAGGTTGGAAAATCCCTGGAAATCCCTTGAGGGGGGAAAAAATGTTGCCAAATCCCGGATTTTGTCCCTTTTTTTAGGGGGGAGAACCCCAGGGAAGTTCTGGCTGGGCCTGGGGACGTTTAGGGGGGTTTGGAGGAGGTTTAGGGGTGGCTGGAGGAGATTTGGGAAGTTTGGGGGAGTTTTGGGGAGATCTCAAAGGTTCGGGGGAGGTTTCTGAGCAGGTTTGGGGGAGGTTTGAGGGAATTTGAGAGGTTTAGGGGAGGTTTGAGCGGGTTTGGGGGGGCCTTGAGGAGGTTTTGGAGGAGATTGGGGAGGTTCGGGGAGATCTGAGGGGGATTTTTAGGAGCTTTGGGATGGTCTGGGGAGGTTTGAGAGTGTTTAGGGGAGATTTGAGCAGTTTGGGGAGGTCTGGGGAAGTTTCAAGAGGTTTTTTAGGAGGTCTGGGGAAGTTTGAGGAGGTTTTTCAGAGGTCTGGGGAGGTTTGAGAAGGGTTTTTTTGAGGTTTGAGGAGGTTTTTTGGATGTCTGGGGAGGTTTGAGGAGTTTTTTTCTGAGGTTTGAGGAGGGTTTTTGGAGGTCTGGGGAGGTT
Organism: Neopelma chrysocephalum; assembly: GCF_003984885.1. Classification (NCBI taxonomy): domain Eukaryota; kingdom Metazoa; phylum Chordata; class Aves; order Passeriformes; family Pipridae; genus Neopelma; species Neopelma chrysocephalum. Next base: position 3,508 of record NW_020938451.1, read on the forward strand.
TCAGGAGGTTTTTCGGAGGTCTGGGGAGGTTTGAGGAGTTTTTTTCTGAGGTTTGAGGAGGTTTTTTGGAGATCTGGGGAGGTTTTTTTGTAGGTCTGGGGAGGTTTGAGGAGGTTTTTTGGAGATCTGGGGAGG
>NW_020938452.1:0-1536 GCF_003984885.1 Neopelma chrysocephalum
ACACCGGGAAGACATTCCCTGGGATTGGGGGACCCCAGGTGCCCCATTCCCATCCCAGGTGCCCCATCCCCACCCCAAAGGCACGTTCCCAGTCCCAGGACACTCATCAGGTGCTCCATTCCCATTCCAAGATGCCCCATTCCTGTCCCAAAGGCCCATTCCCACCCCCGATGCCCAGTTCCAGTGCCAGGGCCCTCACCAGGTGCCCCATTCCCATCCCAGTGTCTCCCATTCCTATCCCAATGTGCCTATTTCCATCCCAATGTGCTCATTCCCATCCCAGGTGTCCATTCCCAGTGCCAGGACACTCATCAGGTGCCCCATTCCCATCCCAATGTGCCCATTCCCATCCCAGGTGCCCCATTCCAGTTCCAAAGGCCCATTGCCATCCCAATGTTTCCCATTCCCATCCCAATGTTTCCCATTCCCATCCCAATGTTTCCCATTCCCACCGCAGGTGCCCCACTCCCATTCCAGGTGCCCCATACCCATCCCAGTGTGCCCATTCCCATCCCAGGTGCCCCATTCCCACCCCAGGTGCCCCATACCCATCCCAATGTTTCCCATTCCCATCCCAGTGTTTCCCATTCCCATTCCAGGTGCCCCATTCCCACCGCAGGTGCCCCATACCCATCCCAATGTTTCCCATTCCCATCCCAGGTGCCCCATTCCCACCCCAGGTGCCCCATACCCATCCCAGTGTTTCCCATTCCCATCCCAGGTGCCCCATTCCCATCCCAGTGTTTCCCATCTCCATCCCAATGTGCCCATTCCCACCTCAGGTGCCCCATTCCCATCCCAGTGTGCCCATTCTCATCCCAATGTACCCATTCTCATCCCAGGTGCCCCATTCCAATCCCAATGTCTCCCATTCCCATCCCAATGTTTCCCATTCCCACCCCAGGTGCCCCATTCCCATCCCAATGTCTCCCATTCCCATTCCAGGTGCCCCATTCCCGTGGCAGCCCCTCACCAGGTGCCGGATGCCATTCCAGGTGTGGTAGGAGAGCGGGAATGCCAGCAGGAACTTGGCGGAGCAGAGCAGGGCGGGGCCGAGGCTCAGGGCCCTCACCTGGGCCAGGTAATGGGGGAAGGTCTCCGGGAGCAGGAGGGCGGCCAGGCCGAACAGGGACACGCCTGGGGGACATCCAGGGGTCACCCCCTGCCCTGGCACCACCCGGACACCCCCTGGGGTCCCACGGTGGTGACACAGCCCAGGACACCCCCCTGGATCTGCCAGGACCCAAATAGGGCTGGTCCCAACCCTCCAAGGACCCCAAGTGTCCCCATTTCGGTGACACAGCCCAGGCCACCCCCTGGATCTGCCAGGACCCAAACGGGGGTGACCCCAGCCCTGACCCCCCCCTAGGGACCCTCAGACTCCTGTCCCAGGGTGTCCCAGGGTGTCCCAGGGATGTCCTGCTGTGTCCAGGGGTGTCCCATCATGTCCCTGGAGTGTCCTGGGGTGTCCCATCATGTCCCAGGAGTGTCCTGGGGTGTCCCAGCATGTCCCAGGGGTGTCCCAGCATGTCCCAG
>NW_020938453.1:0-1585 GCF_003984885.1 Neopelma chrysocephalum
ACACCGGGAAGACATTCCCTGGGATTGGGGGACCCCAGGTGCCCCATCCCCACCCCAAAGGCACGTTCCCAGTCCCAGGACACTCATCAGGTGCTCCATTCCCATTCCAAGATGCCCCATTCCTGTCCCAAAGGCCCATTTCCACCCCAGATGCCCAGTTCCAGTGCCAGGGCCCTCACCAGGTGCCCCATTCCAATCCCAATGTTTCCCATTCCCATCTCAGGTGCCCATTCCCATCCCAATGTGCCCCATTCCCACCCCAGGTGCCCATCAGGTGCCCATTCCCATCCTAAGTGTCCATTCCCAGTGCCAGGACACTCACCAGGTGCCCCATTCCCATCCCAGGTGCCCCATTCCCATCCCAATGTTTCCCATTCCCATCCCAATGTGCCCATTCCCATCCCAGGTGCCCCATTCCAGTTCCAAAGGCCCATTCCCATCCCAATGTTTCCCATTCCCATCCCAATGTTTCCCATTCCCACCGCAGGTGCCCCACTCCCATTCCAGGTGCCCCATACCCATCCCAGTGTGCCCATACCCATCCCAGTGTGCCCATTCCCATCCCAGGTGCCCCATTCCCACCCCAGGTGCCCCATACCCATCCCAATGTTTCCCATTCCCATCCCAGTGTTTCCCATTCCCATTCCAGGTGCCCCATTCCCACCGCAGGTGCCCCATACCCATCCCAATGTTTCCCATTCCCATCCCAGGTGCCCCATTCCCACCCCAGGTGCCCCATACCCATCCCAGTGTTTCCCATTCCCATCCCAGGTGCCCCATTCCCATCCCAGTGTTTCCCATCTCCATCCCAATGTGCCCATTCCCACCTCAGGTGCCCCATTCCCATCCCAGTGTGCCCATTCTCATCCCAATGTACCCATTCTCATCCCAGGTGCCCCATTCCAATCCCAATGTCTCCCATTCCCATCCCAATGTTTCCCATTCCCACCCCAGGTGCCCCATTCCCATCCCAATGTCTCCCATTCCCATTCCAGGTGCCCCATTCCCGTGGCAGCCCCTCACCAGGTGCCGGATGCCATTCCAGGTGTGGTAGGAGAGCGGGAATGCCAGCAGGAACTTGGCGGAGCAGAGCAGGGCGGGGCCGAGGCTCAGGGCCCTCACCTGGGCCAGGTAATGGGGGAAGGTCTCCGGGAGCAGGAGGGCGGCCAGGCCGAACAGGGACACGCCTGGGGGACATCCAGGGGTCACCCCCTGCCCTGGCACCACCCGGACACCCCCTGGGGTCCCACGGTGGTGACACAGCCCAGGACACCCCCCTGGATCTGCCAGGACCCAAATAGGGCTGGTCCCAACCCTCCAAGGACCCCAAGTGTCCCCATTTCGGTGACACAGCCCAGGCCACCCCCTGGATCTGCCAGGACCCAAACGGGGGTGACCCCAGCCCTGACCCCCCCTAGGGACCCTCAGACTCCTGTCCCAGGGTGTCCCAGGGTGTCCCAGGGATGTCCTGCTGTGTCCAGGGGTGTCCCATCATGTCCCAGGAGTGTCCTGGGGTGTCCCATCATGTCCCAGGAGTGTCCTGGGGTGTCCCAGCATGTCCCAGGGGTGTCCCAGCATGTCCCAG
>NW_020938454.1:0-4463 GCF_003984885.1 Neopelma chrysocephalum
CCAGGGGAGTCTCACTTGTAGATGGTGACATGAGGGGACAGGGGCCGGTTGGACCTGGTGTTCTTCTCCCAGAAGCGACTCATCTCCTCCCTGGCCGTGGTTCCCATCGGGACAACACTGGGAAAACAGGGATACAGGGCATGGGGAGCTCTGAGATCCCACCTCACACACCCTGAGAAGGTGCTCCCTGCTCCAAGGAAAGCCTTGGAATCGACTCTTCCCGCCTTTACCCGGGAATTACCAACCCTGGGAGCCCCAGAGGAGCGAAAAAAACAAGGAATTCTCCCCAATCCCAGCAGTGGGAAGAGGAAAATAAATGGGATTGGGGCTCCCAGATCTCCCGGGAGGGGGTCCTGGAGACGCAAGAATTGCGGCAAAAAATATCCTTTGGATGGATTCCTTCGGGGAAGAACTTAAACCCAGTTGCTCCCAGGCTCTCCCAGTTGCTCCCAGTTGCTCCCAGTAACTCACTGCTGCAGGGACAGGCCGGGTCCCAGCCGGGCCAGGAGGCAGCGCCGCCCCACCCCCCTGGAAAAGAGGAAGGAAAAGGGTTGGGAATGACCCAAAAAAGAGGGATGGGGGGGTGACACGGGGGGGTGACACAGCCGGGGATTGATTGGGGTGACACGGGAGGGTGGCAGGGGGGACACGGGAGGGGTTTGGGGGTGACACGGGGGGAGTGCCGGCGGTGACACCTCCCCGACCGATACGTCCCCCTGTCACACGCCGTGACCCTCCGTGTCCCACAAACCCCTCCAATGTCCCCCCAAACCCCCCCAGTGTCCCCCAAACCCCTCCGGTGTCACCTCAGCGCCAGCGCCGCCATCTTGGAGCCGCCGCGCCGGAAGCGGCCGTGACGCGACTTCCGGTCCACGGCGCGTGCGCGGGGGAGACCGGAGAAAATCGGGATAAAAACGGGATAAAAATGGGATAAAATGGACTAAAAATGGGATTAAAGTGGGGTAAAAACGGGATAAAAATGGGGTAAACATGGGATAAATCGGGTTAAAACCGGGGTACATCTGGATAAAACCAGGGTAAATCGGGGTAAAAATGGGGTAGAAATGGGATTAAAATGGGCTAAAAATGGGATTAAAGTGGGGTAAAAACGGGGTAAATTGGGGTAAAAACGGGATAACAGCGGAATAAAAGCGGAATAAAACCTGGAGAAATCGGAACTAAATCTGGGATAACGGTGAGATAAACCTGAGATAACACCAGGATAACATCCAGGATAAAACCTGGGATCCACCTGGGATAAAGCCCCGGGAGTTTCTGGAATAAAACTGGGATAAATTCGGGAGAAACGCCCTCCAACACCCCCCCCTCCGAAAATCCCCGAAGCACCTCAAAACCACTCCACCCTCCCCAAAACCGCCCCAAACCCCACCCAAAGTCCCCCCAAAGCCCCCAAACTCCCTAAAAAAAACCCTTAAACCCCAAAAATCTCCTCAAAACCACCTAACACCTCCCCAACCCCCAAATCAAAAAAAAAAATAAACCAAATCCCTCCTAAATCCCCCTAAAACCACCGCAACCCCCCAAAAAATACCAAAGCGCCCCCAAAACTGCCCCAACGGCCGCAAAATTCCCCAAAGGCCCCCCCAAAAAACCCCAAAATCCTCCGAATAGCCCCCAAAACTCCCAAATCCCCCCCAAAACAACCCCAAGCCCCCAAATGCCCCCTAAAATTCCGAAATATCCACCAATGTCCCTCCCGAATCCCTGGTTTCCCGTCACCCCACAAATCCCAGATTTTTCCCCCTAAATCTCGAGTTTCCCCCCCAAATCCCGATTTCCCCCCCAAATCCCTCTTTTCTCCTCAAACCCCGTTTTCCCCCTCAAATCCCAAATTTCCCCCCAAATCCCTTTTTTCCCCCCAAACCCCGTTTTCCCCCCAAATCCCTCTTTTCCCCTCAAATCCCTCTTTTCCCCTCAATCCCTCTTTTTCCCCCAAATCCATCTTTTCTCCTCAAACCCCGTTTTCCCTCCAAATCCCTCTTTTCCCCCAAATCCAAAATTTTCCCCAAAATCCCTCTTTTCCCCTCAAACCCCGTTTTCTCCCCAAATCCTTCTTTTCCTCCCAAATCCTTTTTTTCCTCCCAAATCCCTCTTTCCCCCCAAATCCTTCTTTTCCCCCCAAATCCCTCTTTTCTCCCCAAATCCCGGTTTCCCCCCAAATCCCAAATTTCCCCCCAAACCCCTCTTTTCCCCCCAAACCCCGTTTTCCCCCCAAATCCTTCTTTTCCTCCCAAACCCTGTTTTCCCCCCAAGCCCCAAATTTCCCCCCAAATCCAGGGGGTTCCCCCCACACTGGACGCCCGCGGGGACACCACTGGGGACACCCGGGACGGGAGGGGACACACGAACCCCCCCCCGCGCCGGCGCCACCGGCCGCCCCCCAGGGACAAAGGGGGGGCCCCGGGTGTGGGACACGTCCCCCCCTCGTGTCCCGGTGTCACATTCCTGCCCCGCCGCCCCCGCCCCGCCGGGAATGCGGCGGGACAAAGGCCACAGTGTCGCCTTCCCCCTCCCGGCCCTAAATGTCCCCTTTGAGCGCCCCCCCGGGTCCCCCCCCGCCGCCGGCGCCCATTGGCCGGGCTTTGGGGGTGCAGCCGCCGCGGGGCCACCCTAAAACCCCGCGCCCGTGCCCGTGTCCCCTCCGTGACCGGCCACCATGTCCCCGCGGGCCACCCGCCGCCTCCTGCTGCTCGCCGGGCTCGTCGCGGCGCTGGGTGAGGCGGGCACGGCGACAGGGACAGGGGACAAGGGACAGGGGACGCGGGACAGGGGACGCGGAACAGGGTCCCCAGAGCGGGCTGGGGTGGGGCCGGACCCTTTTTGGGGGTGGTCGTGGGGCTGGGGGCCACCCCGGCGGGGGTTGGGGACTGTCCCCCCAGCCGGGCACGGGGGTGCGGGCGTGTGGTGCTGTCACCGCTCGGTGTGGCACTGTCACCTCCCTGGGGACAGGTGGGAGGTGCCACACCCAGCCCTGCCGCTGTCACCTGTGGGCACAGCGGGTCCCAGCGACTGTCACCTCCCTGGGGACACGGGGGGGAGGTGTCACCGGGCTGGGGCACCTGGTACCATCCTGAGGACACCGAGGGGGTGGTGACACTGTCACCGCGCTGCCGGGAGTGTCCCAGTGCCTGTCACCACCCTGGGGACAGATGGGAGGTGCCACACCCAGCCCTGCCGCTGTCACCGGCGGGCACAGCGGGTCCCAGCAACTGTCACCTCCCTGGGGACACGGAGAGGGTGGTGATGGTGTACCTGGCACCACTCTGGGGACACCGAGAGGGGGTGACACTGTCACCGCTCTGCCAAGAGGGTCCCGGCGCCTGTCACCTCCCTGGGGACACGAGGGAGGTGTCACCGGGCTGGGGCATCTGGCACCACCCTGAGGACACCGAGAGGGTGGTGGCACCGTCGCCGCGCTGCCAGGAGCTCCCGTGCCAGCCCTGCCCGTGTCACCGGGACACTGTCCCCTCCGAGCCAGCCGTGGGGACGCCGCCGCTGTGTCCCCCCTGCCCGCGCTTTGGTGGCAGCGCGGTGACACCTCCCGTGGCGCAAGGAGAGGGGTGTGACGGGCGTGTGCCCCCTCCCCAGGAGTGTCGCCGGTGTCGCCGATCCACGTGTACACGCCGCGGGAGGTGTTCGGCACCGTGGGCTCGCGGGTCACCCTGTCCTGCAGCTTCTGGTCCAGCGAGTGGATCTCCGAGGACATTTCCATCACCTGGCACTTCCAGGCCGAGGGCTCCCGCGACAGCATCTCTGTGAGTGTCCCCAGCTGTCCCCAGCTGTCCCCAGCTGACCCCATCGCGTCCCCAGCGTGTTCCCGACGTGTCCCCAGTGAGCGCCGTGTCCCAGCTCCAGCCCCAGAGGACGGTCCCTTCCCTGCGGGTGACACCGTGTCCCCCACGCCGTGGTGACACTGGGGTGTCCCCAACGTGTCCCCAGCCCCAGCAGGACGGTCCCTTCCCTGCGGGTGACACCGTGTCCCGCACACCATGGTGACACTGAGGTGTCCCCAACGTGTCCCCAGCCCCAGTACCCATCATTTCTCAGCCCCAGCCCCATCAGGACAGTCCTTTCCCTGCGGGTGACACCGTGTCCCCCACGCCGTGGTGACACTGGGGTGTTCCCGCAGTGTCCCCAGCCCCAGTGCCCGCCATGTCCCAGCTCCAGCCCCAGAGGACAGTCCCTTCCCTCAGGTGACACTGTGTCCCCTCACACTCTGGTGACACAGGGGTGTCCCCATGGTGTTCCCTTGTCCCAGTGCCCACCAGATCTCAGTGCCAGCTGTGGTGACACTGGAGTGTCCCCATGGTGTCCCCATGGTGTCCCCACAGTGTCCTCAGCCCCAGTACTCATCATGTCCCAGCCCCAACCCGATCAGGACAGTCCCTTCCCTGTGGGTGACACCGTGTCCCTTTGTGCTGTGGTGACACTGGGGTGTCCCC
>NW_020938455.1:0-4435 GCF_003984885.1 Neopelma chrysocephalum
CCAGGGGAGTCTCACTTGTAGATGGTGACATGAGGGGACAGGGGCCGGTTGGACCTGGTGTTCTTCTCCCAGAAGCGACTCATCTCCTCCCTGGCCGTGGTTCCCATCGGGACAACACTGGGAAAACAGGGATACAGGGCATGGGGGGCTCTGAGATCCCACCTCACACACCCTGAGAAGGTGCCCCCTGCTCCAAGGAAAGCCTTGGAATCGACTCTTCCCGCCTTTACCCGGGAATTACCAACCCTGGGAGCCCCAGAGGAGCGAAAAAAACAAGGAATTCTCCCCAATCCCAGCAGTGGGAAGAGGAAAATAAATGGGATTGGGGCTCCCAGATCTCCCGGGAGGGGGTCCTGGAGACGCAAGAATTGCGGCAAAAAATATCCTTTGGATGGATTCCTTCGGGGAAGAACTTAAACCCAGTTGCTCCCAGGCTCTCCCAGTTGCTCCCAGTTGCTCCCAGTAACTCACTGCTGCAGGGACAGGCCGGGTCCCAGCCGGGCCAGGAGGCAGCGCCGCCCCACCCCCCTGGAAAAGAGGAAGGAAAAGGGTTGGGAATGACCCAAAAAAGAGGGATGGGGGGGTGACACGGGGGGGTGACACAGCCGGGGATTGATTGGGGTGACACGGGAGGGTGGCAGGGGGGACACGGGAGGGGTTTGGGGGTGACACGGGGGGAGTGCCGGCGGTGACACCTCCCCGACCGATACGTCCCCCTGTCACACGCCGTGACCCTCCGTGTCCCACAAACCCCTCCAATGTCCCCCCAAACCCCCCCAGTGTCCCCCAAACCCCTCCGGTGTCACCTCAGCGCCAGCGCCGCCATCTTGGAGCCGCCGCGCCGGAAGCGGCCGTGACGCGACTTCCGGTCCACGGCGCGTGCGCGGGGGAGACCGGAGAAAATCGGGATAAAAACGGGATAAAAATGGGATAAAATGGACTAAAAATGGGATTAAAGTGGGGTAAAAACGGGATAAAAATGGGGTAAACATGGGATAAATCGGGTTAAAACCGGGGTACATCTGGATAAAACCAGGGTAAATCGGGGTAAAAATGGGGTAGAAATGGGATTAAAATGGGCTAAAAATGGGATTAAAGTGGGGTAAAAACGGGGTAACACCGGAATAAAAATGGAATAAAACCTGGAGAAATCGGAACTAAATCTGGGATAGCGGTGAGATAAACCTGAGATAACACCAGGATAACATCCGGGATAAAACCTGGGATCCACCTGGGATAAAGCCCCGGGAGTTTCTGGAATAAAACTGGGATAAATTCGGGAGAAACGCCCTCCAACACCCCCCCCTCCGAAAATCCCCGAAGCACCTCAAAACCACTCCACCCTCCCCAAAACCGCCCCAAACCCCACCCAAAGTCCCCCCAAAGCCCCCAAACTCCCTAAAAAAAACCCTTAAACCCCAAAAATCTCCTCAAAACCACCTAACACCTCCCCAACCCCCAAATCAAAAAAAAAAATAAACCAAATCCCTCCTAAATCCCCCTAAAACCACCGCAACCCCCCAAAAAATACCAAAGCGCCCCCAAAACTGCCCCAACGGCCGCAAAATTCCCCAAAGGCCCCCCCAAAAAACCCCAAAATCCTCCGAATAGCCCCCAAAACTCCCAAATCCCCCCCAAAACAACCCCAACCCCCCCAAATGCCCCCTAAAATTCCGAAATATCCACCAATGTCCCTCCCGAATCCCTGGTTTCCCGTCACCCCACAAATCCCAGATTTTTCCCCCTAAATCTCGAGTTTCCCCCCCAAATCCCGATTTCCCCCCCAAATCCCTCTTTTCTCCTCAAACCCCGTTTTCCCCCTCAAATCCCAAATTTCCCCCCAAATCCCTTTTTTCCCCCCAAACCCCGTTTTCCCCCCAAATCCCTCTTTTCCCCTCAAATCCCTCTTTTCCCCTCAATCCCTCTTTTTCCCCCAAATCCATCTTTTCTCCTCAAACCCCGTTTTCCCTCCAAATCCCTCTTTTCCCCCAAATCCAAAATTTTCCCCAAAATCCCTCTTTTCCCCTCAAACCCCGTTTTCTCCCCAAATCCTTCTTTTCCTCCCAAATCCTTTTTTTCCTCCCAAATCCCTCTTTCCCCCCAAATCCTTCTTTTCCCCCCAAATCCCTCTTTTCTCCCCAAATCCCGGTTTCCCCCCAAATCCCAAATTTCCCCCCAAACCCCTCTTTTCCCCCCAAACCCCGTTTTCCCCCCAAATCCTTCTTTTCCTCCCAAACCCTGTTTTCCCCCCAAGCCCCAAATTTCCCCCCAAATCCAGGGGGTTCCCCCCACACTGGACGCCCGCGGGGACACCACTGGGGACACCCGGGACGGGAGGGGACACACGAACCCCCCCCCGCGCCGGCGCCACCGGCCGCCCCCCAGGGACAAAGGGGGGGCCCCGGGTGTGGGACACGTCCCCCCCTCGTGTCCCGGTGTCACATTCCTGCCCCGCCGCCCCCGCCCCACCGGGAATGCGGCGGGACAAAGGCCACAGTGTCGCCTTCCCCCTCCCGGCCCTAAATGTCCCCTTTGAGCGCCCCCCCGGGTCCCCCCCCGCCGCCGGCGCCCATTGGCCGGGCTTTGGGGGTGCAGCCGCCGCGGGGCCACCCTAAAACCCCGCGCCCGTGCCCGTGTCCCCTCCGTGACCGGCCACCATGTCCCCGCGGGCCACCCGCCGCCTCCTGCTGCTCGCCGGGCTCGTCGCGGCGCTGGGTGAGGCGGGCACGGCGACAGGGACAGGGGACAAGGGACAGGGGACGCGGGACAGGGACCTCAGAGCGGGCTGGGGTGGGGCCGGACCCTTTTTGGGGGTGGTCGTGGGGCTGGGGGCCACCCCGGCGGGGGTTGGGGACTGTCCCCCCAGCCGGGCACGGGGGTGCGGGCGTGTGGTGCTGTCACCGCTCGGTGTGGCACTGTCACCTCCCTGGGGACAGGTGGGAGGTGCCACACCCAGCCCTGCCGCTGTCACCTGTGGGCACAGCGGGTCCCAGCGACTGTCACCTCCCTGGGGACACGGGGGGGAGGTGTCACCGGGCTGGGGCACCTGGTACCATCCTGAGGACACCGAGGGGGTGGTGACACTGTCACCGCGCTGCCGGGAGTGTCCCAGTGCCTGTCACCACCCTGGGGACAGATGGGAGGTGCCACACCCAGCCCTGCCGCTGTCACCGGCGGGCACAGCGGGTCCCAGCAACTGTCACCTCCCTGGGGACACGGAGAGGGTGGTGATGGTGTACCTGGCACCACTCTGGGGACACCGAGAGGGGGTGACACTGTCACCGCTCTGCCAAGAGGGTCCCGGCGCCTGTCACCTCCCTGGGGACACGAGGGAGGTGTCACCGGGCTGGGGCATCTGGCACCACCCTGAGGACACCGAGAGGGTGGTGGCACCGTCACCGCGCTGCCAGGAGCTCCCGTGCCAGCCCTGCCCGTGTCACCGGCCAGCGGGACACTGTCCCCTCTGAGCCAGCCGTGGGGACGCCGCCGCTGTGTCCCCCCTGCCCGCGCTTTGGTGGCAGCGTGGTGACACCTCCCGTGGCGCAAGGAGAGGGGTGTGACGGGGTGTGACGGGCGTGTGCCCCCTCCCCAGGAGTGTCGCCGGTGTCGCCGATCCACGTGTACACGCCGCGGGAGGTGTTCGGCACCGTGGGCTCGCGGGTCACCCTGTCCTGCAGCTTCTGGTCCAGCGAGTGGATCTCCGAGGACATTTCCATCACCTGGCACTTCCAGGCCGAGGGCTCCCGCGACAGCATCTCCGTGAGTGTCCCCAGCTGTCCCCAACTGTCCCCAGCTGACCCCATCGCGTCCCCAGCGTGTTCCCGACGTGTCCCCAGTGAGCGCCGTGTCCCAGCTCCAGCCCCAGAGGACGGTCCCTTCCCTGCGGGTGACACCGTGTCCCCCACGCCGTGGTGACACTGGGGTGTCCCCAACGTGTCCCCAGCCCCAGCAGGACGGTCCCTTCCCTGCGGGTGACACCGTGTCCCGCACACCATGGTGACACTGAGGTGTCCCCGGCCCCAGTACCCATCATTTCTCAGCCCCAGCCCCATCAGGACAGTCCTTTCCCTGCGGGTGACACCGTGTCCCCCACGCCGTGGTGACACTGGGGTGTTCCCGCAGTGTCCCCAGCCCCAGTGCCCGCCATGTCCCAGCTCCAGCCCCAGAGGACAGTCCCTTCCCTCAGGTGACACTGTGTCCCCTCACACTCTGGTGACACAGGGGTGTCCCCATGGTGTTCCCTTGTCCCAGTGCCCACCAGATCTCAGTGCCAGCTGTGGTGACACTGGAGTGTCCCCATGGTGTCCCCATGGTGTCCCCACAGTGTCCTCAGCCCCAGTACTCATCATGTCCCAGCCCCAACCCGATCAGGACAGTCCCTTCCCTGTGGGTGACACCGTGTCCCTTTGTGCTGTGGTGACACTGGGGTGTCCCC
>NW_020938456.1:0-1641 GCF_003984885.1 Neopelma chrysocephalum
TGTCCCTTTGTGCTGTGGTGACACTGGGGTGTCCCCAACGTGTCCCCCCAGTGTCCCCAGCCCCAGTGCCCGCCGTGTCCCAGCTCCAGCCCCAGAGGACGGTCCCTTCCCTGCGGGTGACACCGTGTCCCGTCACACTCTGGTGACACCGGCGTGTCCCTAACATGTCCCCAGCCCCAGCCCCAGCAGGACGGTCCCTTCCCCGCGGGTGACACCGTGTCCCCCACACCGCGGTGGCACCCTGGGGACACCTCCACGAGCGTCCCCAGCGCTCCCGTGGCAGCCCCTTCGTGACGCCCCCTCTCCGGGGCGGGGTGGGGCGGGGTTGGGGTCACCCTGCCACCCTCCCCCCCTCAGCGCGATGTCACCGCTGTCGCTGTCGCTGTCCCCCCGGGCAGATCTTCCACTACGCCAAGGGCCAGCCCTACATCGATGACGTCGGGAGCTTCAAGGAGCGCATGGAATGGGTCGGGAACCCCCGGCGCAAGGATGGATCCATCGCCATCCACAGCCTGGAGCCCACCGACAACGGCACCTTCACCTGCGACGTCAAGAACCCCCCGGACATCGTGGGCAAGTCCTCGCAGGTCACTCTCTACGTCCTCGAGAAAGGTACGGGGCCAACGGGGTCCCCTCCCGGCCCCGCTGGCAGCGGGGGGACACGGTGACAATGTCCCCGCAGTGCCCACACTCTGCTAGAGGGTGACACGGTGCCACTGTCCCCTCCCCACTGCCGGGGGTGACCCGGTGCCACTGTCCCCTGCCCACTGCTGCGGGTGACACAGTGCCACTGACCCCTCAGTGCCCACACTCTGCCAGGGCTAACACGGTGCCACTGTCCCCTGCCCGCTACCGGGCGTGACACGGTGCCACTGTCCCCTGCCCGCTACCGGGCGTGACACGGTGCCGGTGTCCCCTCAGTGCCCACACTCTGCCGGGGGTGACACAGTGCCCCTTTCCCCGCAGTGCCCACCCTCTGCTAGAGGGTGACACGGTGCCAATGTCCCCTCCCAGCTGCCGGGGGTGACACGGTGCCAATGTCCCCTTCTCCACTGCCGGGGGGGTGACACGGTGCCCCTGTCCCCGCAGTGCCCACCCGCTACGGCGTCGTGCTGGGCTCGGTGATCGGCGGGGGGCTGCTCGTGGTGGCCGTGCTGGTGGCCCTGGGCTATGCCATCCGCTTCTGCTGGCTGCGGCGCCAGGCGGTCCTGCAGCGGCGCCTGAGGTGAGCCCCGACCCCCCCACACCCCCCAAAACTCGGGGGCAAACCCCGCACACACCCCCTGAACCGCTCTTTCCCCCTTTTCTTTTTTCCCCCTTCCCTCCCGAATTCCAGCGCCATGGAAAAGGGGAAGCTGCAGCGCTCGGGCAAAGACGGCTCCAAGCGCAGCCGCCAGGTGAGCGCCCGGGGGTCGGGGGGCGACCGGGGGGGACCCCCTGCTCCCTTTGGGGTGGGAGGTGAAGCCCCCCCCCGTGTCCCCGCAGGCCCCCGTGCTCTACGCCATGCTGGACCACGGCCGCGGCGCCAAGAAATCCAAGGGCGCGCCGGGAGATTCCCGCAAGGATAAGAAATAGCGGTTGGAGAAGGGCACCGAGGGTCCCCCCGGGGCGGGCGCCGGGGACCCCCGGAGACCCCCCCCC
>NW_020938456.1:1741-3471 GCF_003984885.1 Neopelma chrysocephalum
CCCCCCCCCCCAGACCCCTCCGCAGGCTCGGGACCCGGCGAGGAGCGGGGTGTGGTCCTCGCCGCGGGTCCCCCACCCCACCCCCGGCCTTGGGGACACACCGGGGGTCCCCCCCCCGCACCGCCCCGCAGCCCCTCGGGCGGTGCCGGCCCTGCGCGGAGGGAATTCCTCTCTCTTGGAACACGAAGCCACCGCCGGATTTTGGGGCGGGACCGTGTCACCCCTGTCATCCCCCCCACCCCCTCGCAAAACCCGGGGGGTGGGGGTCTCTTTTCCCCCCGATTTTCCTCATTTTTCTGACCGTTTTCTTGTCTCTCCCCGCGACCGACCCCGAATGACGTCGCGGGGTGGCCCCCGCCCCGTCGCCTTTGTCCCCCTCCTGTCGCCCCCATTAACCCCCCCGGCCCACAACCCCCCCCCAAACCCCACTCCCCCCCCCCCCCCAAGCCGGCCGGAGCCCCGTGGGGGGAGGCGAGGCTGCGGCCGGGCCGGGGGGCTCTGCCCGTGCCCACCCACCCACCCCACGTTCAGGCACCGTTGCCCCCCCCGACGTGTTTTTCTACGCCCTGTCCTTGTCCCCTCCGTGTCCCCGCGGTGCCATTAATAAAACTGACATCTCCGGGACCCCCCGTGTGTGTCCCCCCACGGCCTGCCACTGTTTTTGGGGGGTGGCGGGGTCTGGGGTGGGCTGAGCCCTCACGAACTCATCACACGGGACGTCGCCGGGACCCTCAGGGGGGACGCGGTGGCTCGAGGGTGACCTGGTGGCACCGCAGGGACCCCCCCTCAGCTGGGGGGAGCTGCCCCGACCCCCCCCATTCCCCCATCAGCCGTTAATTAAAGCTCGTTTAATTAACACCGAGGCCAAGGCTCAGGTGCCCGGGGGGGGGATGCAATTTGGACTCGGGCTTCCCGCGCGCTGGAGCGGACCGGGAATTCTGGCTCCCACATGGAAAACCGGGATGGAGACACCCCCCCTCCCCAGGGATAACTGTCCTTTCCCTAATAAGTCTGTGCAGCCCGACCCCGCCGTGTCCCCTGGGCCCTGCCCACGGCCACTGTTTTTCTTTCCAAGGAGCTATTTCTGGGTGTCCCCGCCGGATCCCGCCATTCCCGAACCACTCTGTGGGCAAAAAAACCCTGGAATTCGGGTGTCAAAACTCCCGAAAGTCGCTTAAATTTTACACATACCCCCCATACACACTTTTCTCTGGTCCCCGGCCGCTCTCGGCTCTCCCGGGGGGGGGCTGAGACCTGGCGGGGGATCAATTAACGGGAATTCCGTTGGAAAAGCCCCAAATCGGGGCGTGACGGGAGATTTGGGGGTGATGGAGCCGTTCCCAAACAAGGGGGGAATGGGGGAACACCCCCCCCAGCAGGGACAGCCCCAGGGACCCCCGGGGCTGATTTAATGGGGTGTCCACCCCCCTCCCCACCCCGGGCAAAAGGGGGACCTCGGAGGGTCCCTCCCAGTGGGGTCCCCTCCCCAAATCCCCCCAAAACCACACCCCACCCTCCTCTTCCTCACAGTTTATTCTCTGACGTGCTAAAAAAGCCCCCCCGGGGGAAGGGGAGGGGACAGTGACAGGAAGGTGGGGAGGGGATGGGGGACCCCAAATTTCCCACAGAAACGGGGGGATCCCCGGGGAATTGGGGCGTTCTTTCCACCCCCTCGCGCGAGAGCCACCTCCCCTCCGGGGGGACACCCGGCTGTGCCCCCCCAGGGACCC
>NW_020938457.1:0-876 GCF_003984885.1 Neopelma chrysocephalum
TCCTGGGGTGTCCCAGCATGTCCCAGGGGTGTCCCAGCATGTCCCAGAGTGTCCTGGGGTGTCCCATCATGTCCCAAGAGTGTCCTCGGGTGTCCCATCATGCCCCAGGAGTGTCCTGGGGTGTCCCATCATGTCCCAGGAGTGTCCTGGGGGTGTCCTGGGTTGTCCTGGGAATATCCTACAGGTGTCCCACCATGTCCCAGGGGTGTCCAGTCACGTCCCATCATGTCCCAGGGGTGTCCTGGGGTGTCCCACCATGTCCCGGGGGTGTCCCATCATGTCCTGGGGGTGTCCCCTCATGTCCCCCCTACCCCAAACACCCACCCAGGCTGAGGGCGACGCCGGTGCCGCGGTGGGTGATGGACATGGCCATGGGCAGGGACCACCTGGAACGGGAAACACGTGGAGTTATCCCAGAAACACACGGAGTTATCCCAAAAACACACAGAGCTACCACAGAAACATATGTTGGGGTGCCCTGGGTGCCCAGGTGAGGTGCCCAGGTGATTTAGGGCTGCCCAGGTGACACTGGGGTGCCCAGGTGATTTTGGGGTGCCCAAGTGATGCTGGGGTGCCCAGGGGTGCCCAGGTGATTTAGGGGTGCCCAGGTGAGGGGACCCAGGTGGGGGTGCCCAGGTAACATTGGGGTGCCCAGGTGAAGTGCCCAGGTGGTGTTGGGGTGCCCAGGTAATTCAGGGGTGCCCAGGGGTGCCCCAGGATGATTTAGGGGTGCTCAGGTGATGTTGGGGTGCCCCAGGTGATTTAGGGGTGCCCGGGGTGCCCCAGGATGATTTAGGGGTGCCCAGGTGATGTTGGGGTGCCCCAGGTGATTCAGGGGTGCCCAGGGGTGCCCCAGGATGATTTAGGGGTGCCCAG
>NW_020938458.1:0-876 GCF_003984885.1 Neopelma chrysocephalum
TCCTGGGGTGTCCCAGCATGTCCCAGGGGTGTCCCAGCATGTCCCAGAGTGTCCTGGGGTGTCCCATCATGTCCCAAGAGTGTCCTCGGGTGTCCCATCATGCCCCAGGAGTGTCCTGGGGTGTCCCATCATGTCCCAGGAGTGTCCTGGGGGTGTCCTGGGTTGTCCTGGGAATATCCTACAGGTGTCCCACCATGTCCCAGGGGTGTCCAGTCACGTCCCATCATGTCCCAGGGGTGTCCTGGGGTGTCCCACCATGTCCCGGGGGTGTCCCATCATGTCCTGGGGGTGTCCCCTCATGTCCCCCCTACCCCAAACACCCACCCAGGCTGAGGGCGACGCCGGTGCCGCGGTGGGTGATGGACATGGCCATGGGCAGGGACCACCTGGAACGGGAAACACGTGGAGTTATCCCAGAAACACACGGAGTTATCCCAAAAACACACAGAGCTACCACAGAAACATATGTTGGGGTGCCCTGGGTGCCCAGGTGAGGTGCCCAGGTGATTTAGGGCTGCCCAGGTGACACTGGGGTGCCCAGGTGATTTTGGGGTGCCCAAGTGATGCTGGGGTGCCCAGGGGTGCCCAGGTGATTTAGGGGTGCCCAGGTGAGGGGACCCAGGTGGGGGTGCCCAGGTAACATTGGGGTGCCCAGGTGAAGTGCCCAGGTGGTGTTGGGGTGCCCAGGTAATTCAGGGGTGCCCAGGGGTGCCCCAGGATGATTTAGGGGTGCTCAGGTGATGTTGGGGTGCCCCAGGTGATTTAGGGGTGCCCGGGGTGCCCCAGGATGATTTAGGGGTGCCCAGGTGATGTTGGGGTGCCCCAGGTGATTCAGGGGTGCCCAGGGGTGCCCCAGGATGATTTAGGGGTGCCCAG
>NW_020938459.1:0-1635 GCF_003984885.1 Neopelma chrysocephalum
TGTCCCTTTGTGCTGTGGTGACACTGGGGTGTCCCCAACGTGTCCCCCCAGTGTCCCCAGCCCCAGTGCCCGCCGTGTCCCAGCTCCAGCCCCAGAGGACGGTCCCTTCCCTGCGGGTGACACCGTGTCCCGTCACACTCTGGTGACACCGGCGTGTCCCTAACATGTCCCCAGCCCCAGCCCCAGCAGGACGGTCCCTTCCCCGCGGGTGACACCGTGTCCCCCACACCGCGGTGGCACCCTGGGGACACCTCCACGAGCGTCCCCAGCGCTCCCGTGGCAGCCCCTTCGTGACGCCCCCTCTCCGGGGCGGGGCGGGGCGGGGTTGGGGTCACCCTGCCACCCTCCCCCCCTCAGCGCGATGTCACCGCTGTCGCTGTCCCCCCGGGCAGATCTTCCACTACGCCAAGGGCCAGCCCTACATCGATGACGTCGGGAGCTTCAAGGAGCGCATGGAGTGGGTCGGGAACCCCCGGCGCAAGGATGGATCCATCGCCATCCACAGCCTGGAGCCCACCGACAACGGCACCTTCACCTGCGACGTCAAGAACCCCCCGGACATCGTGGGCAAGTCCTCGCAGGTCACTCTCTACGTCCTCGAGAAAGGTACGGGGCCAACGGGGTCCCCTCCCGGCCCCGCTGGCAGCGGGGGGACACGGTGACAATGTCCCCGCAGTGCCCACACTCTGCTAGAGGGTGACACGGTGCCACTGTCCCCTCCCCACTGCCGGGGGTGACCCGGTGCCACTGTCCCCTGCCCACTGCTGCGGGTGACACAGTGCCACTGACCCCTCAGTGCCCACACTCTGCCAGGGCTAACACGGTGCCACTGTCCCCTGCCCGCTACCGGGCGTGACACGGTGCCAGTGTCCCCTGCCCGCTACCGGGCGTGACACGGTGCCGGTGTCCCCTCAGTGCCCACACTCTGCCGGGGGTGACACAGTGCCCCTTTCCCCGCAGTGCCCACCCTCTGCTAGAGGGTGACACGGTGCCAATGTCCCCTCCCAGCTGCCGGGGGTGACACGGTGCCAATGTCCCCTTCTCCACTGCCGGGGGGGTGACACGGTGCCCCTGTCCCCGCAGTGCCCACCCGCTACGGCGTCGTGCTGGGCTCGGTGATCGGCGGGGGGCTGCTCGTGGTGGCCGTGCTGGTGGCCCTGGGCTATGCCATCCGCTTCTGCTGGCTGCGGCGCCAGGCGGTCCTGCAGCGGCGCCTGAGGTGAGCCCCGACCCCCCCACACCCCCCAAAACTCGGGGGCAAACCCCGCACACACCCCCTGAACCGCTCTTTCCCCCTTTTCTTTTTTCCCCCTTCCCTCCCGAATTCCAGCGCCATGGAAAAGGGGAAGCTGCAGCGCTCGGGCAAAGACGGCTCCAAGCGCAGCCGCCAGGTGAGCGCCCGGGGGTCGGGGGGCGACCGGGGGGGACCCCCTGCTCCCTTTGGGGTGGGAGGTGAAGCCCCCCCCCGTGTCCCCGCAGGCCCCCGTGCTCTACGCCATGCTGGACCACGGCCGCGGCGCCAAGAAATCCAAGGGCGCGCCGGGAGATTCCCGCAAGGATAAGAAATAGCGGTTGGAGAAGGGCACCGAGGGTCCCCCCGGGGCGGGCGCCGGGGACCCCCGGAGACCCCCCCCC
>NW_020938459.1:1735-3459 GCF_003984885.1 Neopelma chrysocephalum
CCCCCCCCCCCAGACCCCTCCGCAGGCTCGGGACCCGGCGAGGAGCGGGGTGTGGTCCTCGCCGCGGGTCCCCCACCCCACCCCCGGCCTTGGGGACACACCGGGGGTCCCCCCCCCGCACCGCCCCGCAGCCCCTCGGGCGGTGCCGGCCCTGCGCGGAGGGAATTCCTCTCTCTTGGAACACGAAGCCACCGCCGGATTTTGGGGCGGGACCGTGTCACCCCTGTCATCCCCCCCACCCCCTCGCAAAACCCGGGGGGTGGGGGTCTCTTTTCCCCCCGATTTTCCTCATTTTTCTGACCGTTTTCTTGTCTCTCCCCGCGACCGACCCCGAATGACGTCGCGGGGTGGCCCCCGCCCCGTCGCCTTTGTCCCCCTCCTGTCGCCCCCATTAACCCCCCCGGCCCACAACCCCCCCCCAAACCCCACTCCCCCCCCCCCCCCAAGCCGGCCGGAGCCCCGTGGGGGGAGGCGAGGCTGCGGCCGGGCCGGGGGGCTCTGCCCGTGCCCACCCACCCACCCCACGTTCAGGCACCGTTGCCCCCCCCGACGTGTTTTTCTACGCCCTGTCCTTGTCCCCTCCGTGTCCCCGCGGTGCCATTAATAAAACTGACATCTCCGGGACCCCCCGTGTGTGTCCCCCCACGGCCTGCCACTGTTTTTGGGGGGTGGCGGGGTCTGGGGTGGGCTGAGCCCTCACGAACTCATCACACGGGACGTCGCCGGGACCCTCAGGGGGGACGCGGTGGCTCGAGGGTGACCTGGTGGCACCGCAGGGACCCCCCCTCAGCTGGGGGGAGCTGCCCCGACCCCCCCCATTCCCCCATCAGCCGTTAATTAAAGCTCGTTTAATTAACACCGAGGCCAAGGCTCAGGTGCCCGGGGAGTGCAATTTGGACTCGGGCTTCCCGCGCGCTGGAGCGGACCGGGAATTCTGGCTCCCACATGGAAAACCGGGATGGAGACACCCCCCCCCCGGGGATAATTGTCCTTTCCCTAATAAGTCTGTGCAGCCCGACCCCGCCGTGTCCCCTGGGCCCTGCCCACGGCCACTGTTTTTCTTTCCAAGGAGCTATTTCTGGGTGTCCCCGCCGGATCCCGCCATTCCCGAACCACTCTGTGGGCAAAAAAACCCTGGAATTCGGGTGTCAAAACTCCCGAAAGTCGCTTAAATTTTACACATAACCCCCATACACACTTTTCTCTGGTCCCCGGCCGCTCTCGGCTCTCCCGGGGGGGGGCTGAGACCTGGCGGGGGATCAATTAACGGGAATTCCATTGGAAAAGCCCCAAATCGGGGCGTGATGGGAGATTTGGGGGTGATGGAGCCGTTCCCAAAAAAGAGGGGAATGGGGGAACACCCCCCCCAGCAGGGACAGCCCCAGGGACCCCCGGGGCTGATTTAATGGGGTGTCCACCCCCCTCCCCACCCCGGGCAAAAGGGGGACCTCGGAGGGTCCCTCCCAGTGGGGTCCCCTCCCCAAATCCCCCCAAAACCACACCCCACCCTCCTCTTCCTCACAGTTTATTCTCTGACGTGCTAAAAAAGCCCCCCCGGGGGAAGGGGAGGGGACAGTGACAGGAAGGTGGGGAGGGGATGGGGGACCCCAAATTTCCCACAGAAACGGGGGGATCCCCGGGGAATTGGGGGGCTCTTTCCACCCCCTCGCGCTAGAACCACCTCCCCTCCGGGGGGACACCCGGCTGTGCCCCCCCAGGGACCC
>NW_020938460.1:0-659 GCF_003984885.1 Neopelma chrysocephalum
TCCCTGGAGTGTCCTGGGGTGTCCCACCATGTCCCAGGGATGTCCTGGGGTGTCCCATCATGTCCCAGGAGTGTCCTGGGGGTGTCCTGGGTTGTCCTGGGAATATCCTACAGGTGTCCCACCATGTCCCAGGGTGTCTCACAGGTGTCCCACCATGTCCCAGGGGTGTCCAGTCACGTCCCACCATGTCCCAGGGGTGTCCCATCATGTCCTGGGGGTGTCCCCTCGTGCCCCCTCCCCAAACACCCACCCAGGCTGAGGGCGACGCCGGTGCCGCGGTGGGTGATGGACATGGCCATGGGCAGGGACCACCTGGAACGGGAAACACGTGGAGTTATCCCAGAAACACACGGAGTTATCCCAAAAACACACAGAGCTACCACAGAAACATATGTTGGGGTGCCCTGGGTGCCCAGGTGAGGTGCCCAGGTGATTTAGGGCTGCCCAGGTGACACTGGGGTGCCCAGGTGATTTTGGGGTGCCCAAGTGATGCTGGGGTGCCCAGGGGTGCCCAGGTGATTTAGGGGTGCCCAGGTGAGGGGACCCAGGTGGGGGTGCCCAGGTAACATTGGGGTGCCCAGGTGAAGTGCCCAGGTGGTGTTGGGGTGCCCAGGTAATTCAGGGGTGCCCAGGGGTGCCCCAGGATGATTTAGGGGTGC
>NW_020938461.1:0-659 GCF_003984885.1 Neopelma chrysocephalum
TCCCTGGAGTGTCCTGGGGTGTCCCACCATGTCCCAGGGATGTCCTGGGGTGTCCCATCATGTCCCAGGAGTGTCCTGGGGGTGTCCTGGGTTGTCCTGGGAATATCCTACAGGTGTCCCACCATGTCCCAGGGTGTCTCACAGGTGTCCCACCATGTCCCAGGGGTGTCCAGTCACGTCCCACCATGTCCCAGGGGTGTCCCATCATGTCCTGGGGGTGTCCCCTCGTGCCCCCTCCCCAAACACCCACCCAGGCTGAGGGCGACGCCGGTGCCGCGGTGGGTGATGGACATGGCCATGGGCAGGGACCACCTGGAACGGGAAACACGTGGAGTTATCCCAGAAACACACGGAGTTATCCCAAAAACACACAGAGCTACCACAGAAACATATGTTGGGGTGCCCTGGGTGCCCAGGTGAGGTGCCCAGGTGATTTAGGGCTGCCCAGGTGACACTGGGGTGCCCAGGTGATTTTGGGGTGCCCAAGTGATGCTGGGGTGCCCAGGGGTGCCCAGGTGATTTAGGGGTGCCCAGGTGAGGGGACCCAGGTGGGGGTGCCCAGGTAACATTGGGGTGCCCAGGTGAAGTGCCCAGGTGGTGTTGGGGTGCCCAGGTAATTCAGGGGTGCCCAGGGGTGCCCCAGGATGATTTAGGGGTGC
>NW_020938462.1:0-339 GCF_003984885.1 Neopelma chrysocephalum
TGTCCCTTTGTGCTGTGGTGACACTGGGGTGTCCCCAACGTGTCCCCACAGTGTCCCCAGCCCCAGGACCCGCCATGTCCCAGCTCCAGCCCCAGAGGACAGTCCCTTTCCTCAGGTGACACCGTGTCGCCTCACACTCTGGTGACACAGGGGTGTCCCCATGGTGTTCCCTTGTCCCAGTGCCCACCAGATCTCAGTGCCAGGAGTGTCCCCATGGTGTCCCCATGGTGTCCCCAGCCCCGGCACCCATCATGTCCCAGCCCCAACCCGATCAGGACAGTCCCTTCCCTGCGGGTGACACCGTGTCCCTTTGTGCTGTGGTGACACTGGGGTGTCCCC
>NW_020938463.1:0-339 GCF_003984885.1 Neopelma chrysocephalum
TGTCCCTTTGTGCTGTGGTGACACTGGGGTGTCCCCAACGTGTCCCCACAGTGTCCCCAGCCCCAGGACCCGCCATGTCCCAGCTCCAGCCCCAGAGGACAGTCCCTTTCCTCAGGTGACACCGTGTCGCCTCACACTCTGGTGACACAGGGGTGTCCCCATGGTGTTCCCTTGTCCCAGTGCCCACCAGATCTCAGTGCCAGGAGTGTCCCCATGGTGTCCCCATGGTGTCCCCAGCCCCGGCACCCATCATGTCCCAGCCCCAACCCGATCAGGACAGTCCCTTCCCTGCGGGTGACACCGTGTCCCTTTGTGCTGTGGTGACACTGGGGTGTCCCC
>NW_020938464.1:0-11195 GCF_003984885.1 Neopelma chrysocephalum
GGCGACAACAGGGGGTTATATAAGCACAAGGGGCCCCCCCCCCCCAAATCCACCCCCCCAAACCCTGCAGGACACCCGTGTCCCTGCAGCTGCTGTGCCTCAGTGTCCCACATCCCACAGAAGGTCCCTCTCCCCCTAAGCCTCACCCCCTCCTCCAACCCCCCCCCAAAGACACCTCCTGCACAGCCTGAGCCTTTTATTGACGTACAAATACCACCGTTTGTACAACCCCAGCCCACCCCCCCGCCCCTCCCCACAGCCCCCCCAGGGCCCCCCCTGGGCCCCGGGCGGATCTCAACGCTCCTCATCTTCGCATTCCCGTCTCTTTGCCAGGGAAACTGAGTCACGCTGGTGCTGCTGGGAGCCCCCCGAAGTGCGGGAGGCCCCCGACCCGCAGGGACCCCGTCCCGACCGGCCCCCCCCGCGCCCTCAGCGGGGTGGGCTCCCAGGCCGAGGGGAGCCCACCCCCACCTGCCCCCTCCCTCCTGCGCTGCCTCTTCGGGGTGGCTGAGCGGACCCAGGTCTCTGGGTCCCCCCAGCCCCCCAAAATCAGCCTCGTGTCCCCCCAACCCCGACCCCACCCCCCCGCCCCGTCCCCTGTCCCCGCTCAGCCCCGCTGGGCCTCGTGGGAGAGGGAGCGGGAGAGGGTCCGGGGGAGCCCCCCCTTGGCTCCGCGGAGGTCTGGGGGGGCGAAGAGGGGCACGGGAAAGGTGCGGGCGTAGGGCAGGAGGTGCTGGGCCAGGGGTTGCCCCAGGACCCCCACCCGGAGCAGCCCCCAGGGCGAGCGCTGCTGCAGCACCCGCACGGCCCCGCGCTGCTCCAGCGACTCCCGGCGCGCCGTGTCCACCTCCCGCCGGCACCACCTGGGCAGGGGGGGTTTGTTGGGGTGAGCACAGGGATCCCAGAGCTCCACAGGGACCCCCCTGTCCTGCTCTGGCCTGTTGGGGTCACCTCATCCCGCCGGGAGACTCCCCCCCTCCATGTTCTGCACCACCCTATGGGAGCACCTGGAGACTCCTGTGTCCCATCCCATCCCGTGGGGACCCCCAGAGACCCCCATGTCCCACCCCCCCCCCCCCGGACCCCCGGAGACCCCCTTCTCCCACCCCATCCCGCAGTGACCCCAGGATACCCCTGTGTCCTGCACGGCCCCATGGCCCCATCAGGGTCCTTGAAGCCCCCCATAGCCCCCAAACCCTATGGAAACACCTCACTTTGGGACTCCTGGAGTCTCCCACAGCCCCAAAAAACCCACGGAAACCCCACAGTTTGAGACCCTTGGAGCCCCTCAAAGCCCTATCAGGACTCTTGGAGCCGCCCACAACCCCAAGACCCTATGGAACCCCATGGAGCGCCCCACAGTCCCCAGACACCACGGAAACCCTATATTTTGGGACCCTTGGAACCCCCCAAAGCCCCCCATCACGACCCCTGGAGCCACCCACAACCCCAAGACCCCATGGAACCCCTGGTTTGGGACGCACGGAGCCCCAGGGCACCACAGAAACCCCACATTCCGGAACCCTTGGAGCCCCCCACAACCCCAACGCCCCACAAAAACCCCGTGTCCCTCGGTGTCCCTCGCCCCCAGCACCCTGTGCCCCCCTGTGCCCCCCTGGCCGTGCCCCTCACCGCTCCTCGGGCCGGGTGCTGAGCTCCAGGTCCAGCCACTCAGCGCTGAAGGTCTCTCCCCTGCCCACGTCCCGCTCGCTGACAGAGCAGCCCAGACGGGCCGAGAGCCCCCCGCCGCAGCCCCCCACCACGCCAGGGCCCACCATGGTGCCAGTGCCCCCCCCCCGCACCCGCCCCGCTTTTATGGCCCCGCTCGGGCTATTTTGGGACGTGTCTCTGGCACGGCGGGCACGGGACGGTGCCAAGGAGGGGGTTTTTGGGGGGGTGGCACCGCTGACACGTGTCACCCCTGCGTGTGCCACCCACGGGCGTGTAACCCCCCCACTGCCAGCAACGTGATGGCACCGGCAGGATCCCCCCTGACCCCCGCCCAGGGCACGTCCGGCCTTTCCCTGCCCCCCCGAGACCCCGGAGGGGGTCGATGAAGGCGGGGGGTGCCACTGCCAACGTGGTGCCACTGCCGCCCTGTGCCACCAGAGGGACATCGGGGGCCCTCCCCCAGGACAAGGGGGGTTCTGGCTGCAGGGCACCCCAAACAGGCTGTTTATAGGGTTCCCCCCCAGGTTGTTTATAGGGCCTGCCGGGTGCCAGCAGCCCAGGGCTCACAGGCACAGGGCTGGTGACAAGGGGGGGACATGGGGCTCCAGGCCCTCCCAGCTGTGGGGTCCCACCCCAGGGAAGCACCGAGGGTTGGGGGGCACGGGGGGCACCCGGTGCAGCCGTGGAGGCTCCTCGCCCCTGGAGCTGCCGGTGCCACCACGGGGTGGGGGACAGTGACACCCAGGAGCAGCGACACCCACAGCCACTGCCACCACCCAAAGGAGCCTGGAGACCCCGTCCTTTGTGCCCGGGGTGGGGAGAGGGATTTGGAGTGACCCCATTCCTGGGCTTCGATCCCCGCGGGTGACAAAGGGCACGAGGAGCTGCAAACAGTGCAAGGCTTTAATTCCCCCCTCAGAGATTTCGGGGTGGGGGTCGTATCCCCAGGCCATGGGGGGGGTGGAGGGGTGCAGAGAGCCCCGGGGGGGAGGGGGGGGGGGGTTGCTCTGGGTGCCCCCCTCCCCTCTCTCTTCGTGCAGCCCCCGCGTGCGGGGGGGGCCCCGCGCTGCTGCTGCTGCTGCTGTTTTTAGAGCAGCACACGGTGCTCACAGGTAGAGAAACCGCAGTCGCCCCCGCGCCCCCCCAACCCCCAACCCCCCCCCCACACCCCCAAAAAGGATCAAAGTCTCTGCTTAAGGCAAATCCCGCGCCGGGAGCTGCGGGATCGGGAAGGGGGAGGGGGCTCGGCTGGCCCCGGGGAGGGGGTTTGTGCAGTCCCAGCCGTGCCCCCGGGGTGGGGGGCACAGCCCCGGGGGGCACAGGGGGTGTGGGGGGACACAGGCTGTGCCTAAACCCCGACGTCAGAGCTGGCACGGGGCTCGGGTGTGCCCTCACCCCACTGCAGCCTCCACCCCCATCTCCTCTTCCTCACGGAATTGGGGCGCAAGGACAGGAATTTGGGGGTCACAGCTGAGCCCCCACCCCCTGTGTGGGGCAGGAGGGGGTCACACCTGCCCTGTGTGGGGCAGGGGGGGCCAGCCCAGCCCCAGAGGAGGGCAGGGCAGGGGTTTGGCACGTAACAGTCAGTGGTTCCAGGGCCCCGACGAGGGGGCAGGAGGAGCTGAGCCCCCTCCCCGGGCTCAGCCCAGCGCTGGCAGCGGGGGGTCCCCTCTCTGGGGGGGGTGTAGGGTCCTGTCCCCCCCCCCTCCGGAGCAGAGAGGGCCGTGGAATGTCCTCAGGGCTTGGAGCAGAGCTCGGCCATGCGCTGGCGCAGGTGGAAGGCGAACTCGAACATGGTGGCAGCCAGGCTCTGGTGGATCAGGTACCGCGGCAGCCGACCCTGCAGGGACACACACGGGGCTGGCACAGGGGCTGGGGGCTGAGGGCCGGCCCCATCCCACCCCCAGGGCCTTCCAGGGACACAGAATCACGAGCACAAGCTTGGGAATGGGAGCTGCCCTCATCCCACCCCGGCAAGTTCCCGGGATGCAGGAGCCATGGGTGAGGTTTGGGGCTGGGGGCTGGTCCCCTTCCCATCCCAAGGGGTGTTGCAGGGACACAGGTGAGGGTTTTGGGCCGGGGGGCTGCTCCTGTTTCATTCCAAGAAGTTCCAGAGACATGAAGCCATGAGCAGAATCTGGGGCTGGGGTCTGCCCCCATCCCATCCCATCCCACCCCATCCCATCCCGTCCCATCCCAGGGGGTTCCAGGGACAGGGACACAGAGCCACGAGCAAGGTTTGGGGCTGGGGGCTCCGGGGGGGCTCCAGGGGTGCAGGAACCCTATGTGAGGTTTGAGGTAGGGGCTCCAGGAATGCTCCAGGGATGCTCCAGGAGCACCACGGCGCGGAGCTGCGGCTCTCGCGGAGCTCCGAGATCCGGGGGAGGATCTGCAACATGGTTTGATTTTCCCTAAAAAAGCCCTGCACGACTCACCCCCACCCGCCTCGGCCTCGGCTCCGTGATGGGAGATCCAGGAAAAAAATAATAATCCCAGTCCCTGCAGGGGGAAGGGAGCCCAGGCAGGGCCAG
Source organism: Neopelma chrysocephalum (assembly GCF_003984885.1). Lineage (NCBI taxonomy): Eukaryota > Metazoa > Chordata > Aves > Passeriformes > Pipridae > Neopelma > Neopelma chrysocephalum. The sequence continues at coordinate 4,203 of NW_020938464.1, forward strand.
GAGCTGCTCCGGGGGTCCCGAGCAGGGAGGGATGAGTGGGCAACTATCCTGGGGGTCAGACGAGCACAGGACACCCCCCTGCCTTTGGATTGGGGGGTTCCAGCACAGATTTTTCCCTGGAGAGGGTTTCCTCTCTGATAAAAGGGCAGGAGAGTGCGAGGCCGCTGTTCCAGGGGCCATTTCAGTCACCTCCCCACACAGACCCAAACACACACACGTGCGGAATCCTCCCCCCCCCGGAGCAGGAAGGGATGAGCCACGGGCTATAAATACCCCTCCAGGGCCAAAGGAAGCAGCCAGCAGCTCCAGAGGGGCTCTGGGCACTGGCAGAGCCCCTGGGGAAGGCGCTGGGAGCAGTTGGGGGTTATTTATAGCTCGGCCGCTCCGGAATTCCTCCCACTGCGGAGGCGGCTCCGGCCCGGGAAGCACAAGGAACCTCTTCTCTTTCCAAGCCCCGTCACAGGGGTTTGTTACCCCCCCCCCAAACCCCTTACAGGCATCGGAGCCAGATCCATGAAGGAGAAAACACATCCCTGGCACAACGGGGCGGGAGGGCACTGTCACAACGGGGCGGGAGGGCACTGCCCCGCTCCGGAGCGCTTCCCAAAGCCTTCCCAAAGCCTTTGGCAAGGCAGGCAGGAGCCTCTGGGGGAGGGGAGGGGAGAGGGCCGTGGGAGGGGAAGGAGGGGAGGGCTGGGGCTGCTGCAGCACAGCGATGAATGGAGCCTTTGTGCCGCTGCGGGTTACCACGTCAACCTTCCGCGGGGGCAGGAACGGGCCCGGCTCCTGCTCCCACTCCCGCCCCATCCCGGGCCCTCCCGGGCCACCCTTTTGTCCGGGACACCGGCAAGGCCACCGGCAGCAGCTCCACAAAAAGCTCCAGACCTGGGAAACCTTGTTCCCCCCGGGTGGATACGGGGTGACTGTGGTTGTACCGGGGGTGTTGGAGCTGGGAATTGCCCCTTCGGAGTGTTCCTGGGAGCAGCCAGGCACAACTCCCATGGCCAACGGTTTTTTGTTCCCAAACTGGATAAAAACCTCCCTTCCCCCAGTCCTGCACTCAGAGGTGAAACCCCTAAATTAAATATTTCAGGTAAGGAAGAGCTTCTCCACCTCCCCACCAGGGCAACGAGGGGGATTTTGGGGTAGTTTAACCTCCACCTGAGTCTCTCCAGGGCAGTGTTTGATAAGGAACCACTCCCGTGGCTGCTGGGATCCAGGAGCAGGGCCCTGGGATGCCAGAGCCCCCGGGAGAGCTGCGCTGGGGACCAGGAGCTGGCTTTACCTTCAGGTCTGTGTTGAGAATCCAGACGAAGGTGCAGACCCTGGGGTTGCTGGGACACTTCAGGACGATGAATCCTCCGGGTCCATTCTCACCCCTGTGGAGCAGAGCCAAGAGGATCAGCCAGAGCCAGGGCTGGCTGGAATCCCATACTTCTCCGGGATGCTCCACGTGGATCCTGCCCAGCAGCCAGGGCTGGGGCCCAGCGGGGCAGGAGCAGATGTGGAGAGCCTGGGAAGGTGTTCCTTGGCTCCAGGTGCACGAGCCAGCACGGCAGGGCAGGCTTCCCACAGGTGCCTTGGCAGCGGCGGTGCCAGAGCAGCAGCTCTGCCTCTGGACGGTGCCAGCTCTTCCCCACGGGAAGGTTTCCCAGCCAGGCACAACCAAGAGGTCCCAGGGAAGCCCTGTGTGGCTCAGGACAGGCTCAGGACAAGGATCCTGTCACTCCAGCCCCCAGATCCTTGCTGGCACCTTTTGATCCGTCCCCAAGACGGGAGCTGTGCACACACACACAGAGCCCAAACACAGGTTTCCCTTCCCTTCCCTCCCCAGAACACACTGTTTCTGCTGGGTACATTTGTCAAAGGATTTTTCCAGGCCTCGAAGTCCCCTGCTCTTAAATGGAGCGAGGCAGCTCTGAGATAAAATGGCAATTACTTTAACCAGATTATTGGGAAAAACGACGTGGGAGCGCGGCGGCACAGCTGGGCCCTGGCAGGAACAAGGAGTCCTTGTCTGCTGAGCCCGACCCTGCCAGGACCCAGCACCAGCCTGGCCCTTCAGAACGGGAGAGGCCAAAGCCCTGCTGAGATTTTGGGAGCTGCTCCATCCTTCTTTCACCCACGGGACCTTCTCTCCGTGTCTTAAACTCGGTTTACGAGGAGCACAAGGCATGTGAGAGGCTGGGAGTGTATCCAGCTGTTATTGCCCCTCCGAAATTCCTGCTGCACAAACAGGATGCAGAGTGGGACGGGGGCTGGTGCTGCTGCTGGTTGGGCACCTCCACTCCCCTGAGCTGGGAAACGCCCCAGCAACACTGACAGCACAGAGAGTTTCTTGAACAAAGGGAGACGAGCAAGGGAAGCGAGGTTCGGCTCCACAAATAGCTCGGCTTCCTGCAAGCCCTGCCAGGAAAGGCAGCAGGGTTTGCAGCTAAGTGGCTCTTTGCCCTAAAGCTTCGTTTGAAGTGAGCGATCCCAGCTGAGAAAAAGAGCCCCTGGCTCTTACCTGACGTACTTGGAGAGAGGAGGCTTCAGGCTGTGCGTGGTCGATATCCCTGAGGAAACGTACCTGTCCCTTCTCCTCTCGATCCGACGCACATTCACGAAATCCCTGAGCAGAGAAAGGGCACTGCCTGCTCAGAACACACACAGGGCATGTGGAGGGAGCAGATCCTGCTCCCCTGATTGCTGGGAAAGGCTGTGGCAGGGCTGTGTCAACACAGGGACAAAGCGCAGCCAGCACTGATATGTGGGAGCCCGACCGAGCGGCCGCCTGAGGTTTGGAGCTCGGAGAATCCTGCCAGGAATGTCTGGAGGAAAATTTCAGGGGCTGCTCGCCCTTGGGAGGGTCACACAGCGGTGACACCGGAGCTCCCAGCCGGCCCAGAGCATTCCCAGTGCCCTCAGAGGGCTCTGCCCGTGGTTTGGGGGGTGTTTGGGGGCTCAGCGTGAACAGAGTGGGATGAACTGACCTTGGGGAAACCACCCCTCCGGCAGCTCCGGCCGCCACGTCGTACGAGACAATCGTGTTGTCCTCGATCCGCTGCAAGATCTGGGGAGGGGATAAATAAAAACAAGAGAGATTCGCTCAGACTGTGCCTCCAAGTGCCAAGAGCTGGGGGATACATTCCCTCCCCCAAACCAGCACCGGGATCAGAGCACCCACAGGGTCTTTACAGTGGAGGGGGGTGAGTTCGCTGGTGGCGTGTGACGGGTTTGTCTCCCGAGTCTTTTGGGGGGCACAGGTGTCACCTCCAGCTCCCCAGCACAACGCCCAGACGCTCCAGCGAGCACAGGCAGGCTCGGCTCAGCCTTGGCCCCTCTCCCTGCCCACCTCACGGGCTCTTGGCCGGGCTCAGGCAGCGGCTGCCGCGCAGCGCTGGGATGAGCGGCGGAGATTTAACGCCTCAGCGACTGGGACCCAGCTCGGCTCCAGCACGGCCTGGGCACTGCCAGCAGCCTGTGCTGGGCTGGGAAGCTCCAGCTCTCCGCTCCAAGGAGCTCCTGTGATTAAGCCATCTTTGTCCAGCACGCTCACCTGGCACGCTGCCACTGTTCTGTTCCACAGGATCATCTTCTCCGGCTGGAGAATCACCTCCTGGTAAACCAGCTCGGGAGAGCACTGCAGGAAAGCCTGAGGACGCAGGCAGAGCAGTCAGCCAGGCCCTCTGCTCCCCTTGGGGAAGATTATTTTTAAGGAACACAGGGCAGGACACAAAGGACAAGGGGGATCATATTGGAGGGCGGCCTGGCTTGTGTACAGCCAAAGCCACGGGTGTCACCCCTGTCCCAGTGCTCCCAAGGGACTGGGGGGCACAAACCCGCAGGATTTGGGAGCACTGAGCTCCGTGCTGGCGTGAGGGCAAGGTTCTGTCTGTCTGCCTCCTCTCCCACCCCAAATCCCAGCAGCTCCCTGTGCACCATTGCTTCGGGAAGCCGCATTTTTGACTCTCCAAGCTCCGTTCCAAGCTCCACCACGCCCACCATCCCTTCCCACCCCACACACATCCCCACGGGACCGGGGGATCTTTGGAGGCAAACGGTTAATGCAGTAAAAGTGGGACCATCCAGCTTTTCCTGGTGAACACACACAAGAAGCTGCTCCACTGGCAGCTCCTGCCAGCGAGGCAACATATGCACTGGAACAAAGAGAAGCCACGGCAGCGCCGCCGCTTCATTAGAGCGTGGTTCCCAGCCAAGGCTCTCCAACTTGGGAGAGGGCACGGAGCAAGGCACTTCCGAGCGGCTCTTCCCGGTGCCAGGCAGCAGCAGACGCCTGCTCAGCCCTGGTCTTGCTGGCAATTAGTTCCAATTAGCCTCCTTGGTCAGATTAGCCCGAGATGCTGGGGTTGGAAGCGAGTCTTGCAGTCACCTGCTCCCAATTCTCCCGGCAGAGTCTGGGGCCCGGGATGTTTGCTGGGGAGTTTGTCTGCCGGCCAAGGGGTTTTCCTGGAGAGATTCCCCAGTGCAGTTCATCTGTCTCAAGCACAGGCAGCGTGTTCTGCAGCCCTGACCTGTCCTGAAAGCTGAGCTGTGGCCCTTTGCCCGTGCCAGGCTGGCCGAGGAATCGATCTGGGGAGGTTCTTACCTTTAAAATAAAGGTCTTGCCGTGGAAAGGGATTTCAAAAGTGTAAACAACATCACCAAAGTCCTGTGCAAGAGATAAGAAAGTTGTATTTGTGTAAGCAAAAGGAATTGCTCCCATTTGGGGTGAAGCCAGGCAAAACCCTGAGGCTCCTGCCACCCCCAGGGACCCCTTTCTCCCCTCCAACATCCCCCTGTCCCCCACAGCGGGCACAGAAACCGCCCCGAGCACGTTTCAGTTGGCCGTGCCCAAATTTCCATCAACAAAACAACATCCAGAGAGGCAGCAGGGGTGAGACAGAAAAAGAATCCGCCCCGTGCCAGCCTGCAAAACCCCACGTCAAGGTCAAACTCTCTTTGCAGCACCGGGGCAGGAGAGGGGGGTCGGTGCCAGCGCTGCCAGTGCCACTGGAGCTGAGCCCCCCCCCCCGGGGGCTGGGCACGGGCACAGGAAAACCTTTCATCGTTAGCCCTGTGTTAAACTCTGATTAGTCTATTTAAATCCATCCCCCTTTGGAAAAAGAAAACAATCTGCCCAGCTAGTTTGGCATCAGACAAAGGATCACTTGACAGGGGAATTTGAAACACCAGATGAGACAGCACTTTGCAGGGTTCGCACCTCCCCTGTCGTGTTTCCACCCCAGAAAAAAATAAAACTGGTTGGGTTTGGGGGGCAGAGACACCTCCTCTTTCCCTCCACCCTTCAGAGCTCTGGGAACCCCAGGAAATTCTGGGGTGGGCAAAGACACATCCCAGATTTACACTCCAGGTCCCTGTGCTGGGGAAGGGGGGACACCCTCAGGGTGGATTTGGGGGTGGGAAGAGCAGTTTGTACCCCACACTTCCTGCTGCCACGTGGGCCAAGACCTGAGTTTGGGTCCACCCAGTAGGCTCCAAGGCACCTTTCTAAGGAGTAAGAGCTGAGCTGGAGCCATGGGAGCAGCATTCCAGCGCTCACCCCAAAGGTGAGCCCTCCACCCCTGCCCACCCACCACCGGCCAGAGGGAGGAGGGCTGAGCTCCTGCTCCCGTCAAACTGCAAGGCAATTAAACGTCTAATTAAATAAGAGGGGATTTTGCATTTAACTGAACTGGAAGAGATTCCTAATTCAATCAGGTAATTGTAACGCTTGTTAATTTTTCATGGCGCAAGGAGGCTTCCAAAGCCTCGTTTGTCCCGGTTTTTGCTAAGCCATCCGTGCCCTCTGCCAGCTCTGGGAGGTGGGGGGGGACACACACATCACACTTGCATTGTTTTTCTCGAACTTCCAGTTCTCCTCCTGGGCGAGGATTTGGTCCACGACCTCCATGGCCTCCTTGCCTTGTCGGACATACTCCTTTTCCTGGGAAAGCAGGGAGGGTTTCATTAGCTGGGCGTGCAGGAGGCCTGAGGGGGGTGTGTGTAAGGCTGCTTCCTCCCCCCCCCTCGACTCTCCAGGCTGGCACAGGGAAAAGGGGATCAGAAATCTCTTAATTTGGGTCACAGAGGCCTCATTTTGGAGCTCCAAGTCACGCTCCCCGCCCTGGCTCGGATCCACACACCAGCTGCGGCTCCTGCCTCAGCGTGAGGGCTTCCAGCAGGCAAAGGGCTCTGGGATGTGCAGCTTCCTTCCTGGAGCAGCCACAACGGGGGCTGAATGGCAGCAGGACCGTTGGAAAAGGCCACAAAGCCCGTGCCCTGCCAGGGTTTGGGGAGGTGAAGGGCCACCCCGCAAGTCATTGGGACAGGGGGGTGATGCCCGTGCTGGAATGCGACCAAAAAAGCAGGGATGGAAGGAGGACAGGCAGGAGCAGAGCCAGGACACATCCCTGTGGGATGCTGCAGGGAGGAAGACACAGCCCTGGGGGAGTGGGGTGAAGCTGGGGGACTCAGAGGACCCTTCCTGTGGTGGCCACAAGGGGCTCGGCCACACGTCCCCAGAGCAGAGGGTGTGGAATTGGGGACAGCAGGACTGGGGAGATTCCCACAGTCCCACATCAGCCTGGAGAGGGACAGGGACAGTCCCAGCCTCGGGCTGTGCTGCCTCAGTTTACCTGAGCTGTCAAGGGCTTTCTCCCTGTGCCTTCCTCATCCGACTCATTGTCCGACCCTGCGGGGAAACACCCAATTAATTCACAGTTAACGAAGGTCCCACTGGTACAACCCTCTGGCCTTCTCCTGGGGGCAGTGTCTGATCCCTGTCCCGTATCCAGCGGGAAGGGCTGTCAGTGAGGGTGACTCCAGCCCTGTCTCCCTGAACACCTGCTCAGCTCTGGAGGGCTGAGCTCATCCTGGGTGTCAGATACACCGGGATAACAGCTCTGGAGGGCTGAGCTCATCCCAGGTATCAGATACACCAGGATAACAGCTCTGGAAGGCAGAGCTCATCCCGGGTGTCAGATACACCAGGATAACAGCTCTGGAAGG
>NW_020938465.1:0-18525 GCF_003984885.1 Neopelma chrysocephalum
GGCGACAACAGGGGGTTATATAAGCACAAGGGGCCCCCCCCCCCCAACCCCCCCCCCCCAACCCCCGCAGGACACCCGTGCCCCTGCAGCTGCTGTGCCTCAGTGTCCCACATCCCACAGAAGGTCCCTCTCCCCCTAAGCCCCCCCCCCTCCTCCAACCCCCCCCCAAAGACACCTCCTGCACAGCCTGAGCCTTTTATTGACGTACAAATACCACCGTTTGTACAACCCCAGCCCACCCCCCCGCCCCTCCCCACAGCCCCCCCAGGGCCCCCCCTGGGCCCCGGGCGGATCTCAACGCTCCTCATCTTCGCATTCCCGTCTCTTTGCCAGGGAAACTGAGTCACGCTGGTGCTGCTGGGAGCCCCCCGAAGTGCGGGAGGCCCCCGACCCGCAGGGACCCCGTCCCGACCGGCCCCCCCCGCGCCCTCAGCGGGGTGGGCTCCCAGGCCGAGGGGAGCCCACCCCCACCTGCCCCCTCCCTCCTGCGCTGCCTCTTCGGGGTGGCTGAGCGGACCCAGGTCTCTGGGTCCCCCCAGCCCCCCAAAATCAGCCTCGTGTCCCCCCAACCCCGACCCCACCCCCCCGCCCCGTCCCCTGTCCCCGCTCAGCCCCGCTGGGCCTCGTGGGAGAGGGAGCGGGAGAGGGTCCGGGGGAGCCCCCCCTTGGCTCCGCGGAGGTCTGGGGGGGCGAAGAGGGGCACGGGGAAGGTGCGGGCGTAGGGCAGGAGGTGCTGGGCCAGGGGTTGCCCCAGGACCCCCACCCGGAGCAGCCCCCAGGGCGAGCGCTGCTGCAGCACCTGCACGGCCCCGCGCTGCTCCAGCGACTCCCGGCGCGCCGTGTCCACCTCCCGCCGGCACCACCTGGGCAGGGGGGGTTTGTTGGGGTGAGCACAGGGATCTCAGAGCCCCACAGGAACCCTCCTGTCCTGCTCTGGCCTGTTGGGGTCACCCCATCCTGCTGGGAGACCACCCCCCCTCCATGTCCTGCACCACCCCATGGGAGCACCTGGAGACTCCTGTGTCCCATCCCATCCCGTGGGGACCCTCAGAGACCCCCATGTCCCACCCCATCCCACCGGGACCCCTGGAGACCCCCTTCTCCCACCCCATCCCGCAGTGACCCCAGGATACCCCCGTGTCCTGCACGGCCCCATGGCCCCATCAGGGTCCTTGAAGCCCCCCATAGCCCCCAAACCCTATGGAAACACCTCACTTTGGGACTCCTGGAGTCTCCCACAGCCCCAAAAAACCCACGGAAACCCCACAGTTTGAGACCCTTGGAGCCCCTCAAAGCCCTATCAGGACCCTTGGAGCCACCCACAACCCCAAGACCCTATGGAACCCCATGGAGCCCCCCACAGTCCCCAGACGCCACGGAAACCTCATATTTTGGTACCATTGGAACCCCCCAAAGCCCCCCACCACAACCCCTGGAGCCGCCCACAACCCCAAGACCCCACGGAACCCCTAGTTTGGGACGCTCGGAGCCCAACAACACCACAGAAACCCCACATTCCGGAACCCTTGGAGCCCCCCACAACCCCAACGCCCCACAAAAACCCCGTGTCCCTCGGTGTCCCTCACCCCCAGCACCCTGTGCCCCCCTGTGCCCCCCTGGCCGTGCCCCTCACCGCTCCTCGGGCCGGGTGCTGAGCTCCAGGTCCAGCCACTCGGCGCTGAAGGTCTCTCCCCTGCCCACGTCCCGCTCGCTGACGGAGCAGCCCAGACGGGCCGAGAGCCCCCCGCCGCAGCCCCCCACCACGCCGGGGCCCACCATGGTGCCAGTGCCCCCCCCCCCGCACCCGCCCCGCTTTTATGGCCCCGCTCGGGCTATTTTGGGACGTGTCTCTGGCACGGCGGGCACGGGACGGTGCCAAGGAGGGGGTTTTTGGGGGGGTGGCACCGCTGACACGTGTCACCCCTGCGTGTGCCACCCACGGGCGTGTAACCCCCCCACTGCCAGCAACGTGATGGCACCGGCAGGATCCCCCCTGACCCCCGCCCAGGGCACGTCCGGCCTTTCCCTGCCCCCCCGAGACCCCGGAGGGGGTCGATGAAGGCGGGGGGTGCCACCGCCAACGTGGTGCCACTGCCGCCCTGTGCCACCAGAGGGACATCGGGGGCCCTCCCCCAGGACAAGGGGGGTTCTGGCTGCAGGGCTCCCCAAACAGGCTGTTTATAGGGTTCCCCCCCAGGTTGTTTATAGGGCTTGCCGGGTGCCAGCAGCCCAGGGCTCACAGGCACAGGGCTGGTGACAAGGGGGGGACGTGGGGCACCAGGCTTCCCCCTGCCATGGGGGTCCCACCCCAGGGAAGCACCGAGGGTTGGGGGGCACGGGGGGCACCCGGTGCAGACGTGGAGGCTCCTCGCCCCTGGAGCTGCCGGTGCCACCACGGGGTGGGGGACAGTGACCCCCAGGAGCAGTGACACCCACAGCCACTGCCACCACCCAAAGGAGCCTGGAGACCCCGTCCTTTGTGCCCGGGGTGGGGAGAGGGATTTGGAGTGACCCCATTCCTGGGCTTCGATCCCCGCGGGTGACAAAGGGCACGAGGAGCTGCAAACAGTGCAAGGCTTTAATTCCCCCCTCAGAGATTTCGGGGTGGGGGTCGTATCCCCAGGCCATGGGGGGGGTGGAGGGGTGCAGAGAGCCCCGGGGGGGAGGGGGGGGGGGTTGCTCTGGGTGCCCCCCTCCCCTCTCTCTTCGTGCAGCCCCCGCGTGCGGGGGGGGCCCCGCGCTGCTGCTGCTGCTGCTGTTTTTAGAGCAGCACACGGCGCTCACAGGTAGAGAAACCGCAGTCGCCCCCGCGCCCCCCCAACCCCCAACCCCCCCCCCACACCCCCAAAAAGGATCAAAGTCTCTGCTTAAGGCAAATCCCGCGCCGGGAGCTGCGGGATCGGGAAGGGGGAGGGGGCTCGGCCGGCGCCAGGGAGGGGGTTTGTGCAGTCCCAGCCGTGCCCCGGGGTGGGGGGCACAGCCCCGGGGGGCACAGGGGGTGTGGGGGGACACAGGCTGTGCCTAAACCCCGACGTCAGAGCTGGCACGGGGCTCGGCTGTGCCCTCACCCCACTGCAGCCTCCACCCCCGTCTCCTCTTCCTCACGGAATTGGGGCGCAAGGACAGGAATTTGGGGGTCACAGCTGAGCCCCCACCCCCTGTGTGGGGCAGGAGGGGGTCACACCTGCCCTGTGTGGGGCAGGGGGGGCCAGCCCAGCCCCAGAGGAGGGCAGGGCAGGGGTTTGGCACGTAACAGTCAGTGGTTCCAGGGCCCCGACGAGGGGGCAGGAGGAGCTGAGCCCCCTCCCCGGGCTCAGCCCAGCGCTGGCAGCGGGGGGTCCCCTCTCTGGGGGGGGTGTAGGGTCCTGTCCCCCCCCCCTCCGGAGCAGAGAGGGCCGTGGAATGTCCTCAGGGCTTGGAGCAGAGCTCGGCCATGCGCTGGCGCAGGTGGAAGGCGAACTCGAACATGGTGGCAGCCAGGCTCTGGTGGATCAGGTACCGCGGCAGCCGACCCTGCAGGGACACACACGGGGCTGGCACAGGGGCTGGGGGCTGAGGACCGGCCCCATCCCACCCCCAGGGCCTTCCAGGGACACAGAATCACGAGCACAAGCTTGGGAATGGGAGCTGCCCTCATCCCACCCCGGCAAGTTCCCGGGATGCAGGAGCCATGGGTGAGGTTTGGGTTGGGGGCTGGTCCCCTTCCCATCCCAAGGGGTGTTGCAGGGACACAGGTGAGGGTTTTGGGCTGGGGGGCTGCTCCTGTTTCATTCCAAGAAGTTCCAGAGACATGAAGCCATGAGCAGGATTTGGGGCTGGGGTCTGCCCCCATCCCACCCCACCCCATCCCGTCCCATCCCAGGGGGTTCCAGGGACAGGGACACAGAGCCACGAGCAAGGTTTGGGGCTGGGGGCTCCGGGGGGGCTCCAGGGGTGCAGGAACCCTATGTGAGGTTTGAGGTGGGGGCTCCAGGAATGCTCCAGGGATGCTCCAGGGATGCTCCAGGAGCACCACGGCGCGGAGCTGCGGCTCTCGCGGAGCTCCGAGATCCGGGGGAGGATCTGCAACGTGGTTTGATTTTCCCTAAAAAAGCCCTGCACGACTCACCCCCACCCGCCTCGGCCTCGGCTCCGTGATGGGAGATCCAGGAAAAAAATAATAATCCCAGTCCCTGCGGGGGGAAGGGAGCCCAGGCAGGGCCAGGAGCTGCTCCGGGGGTCCCGAGCAGGGAGGGATGAGTGGGCAACTATGCTGGGGGTCAGACGAGCACAGGACACTCCCCTGCCTTTGGATTGGGAGGTTCCAGCACAGATTTTTCCCTGGAGAGGGTTCCCTCTCTGATAAAAGGGCAGGAGAGTGCGAGGCCACTGTTCCAGGGGCCATTTCAGTCACCTCCCCACACGGACCCAAACACACACACGTGCGGAATCCTCCCCCCCCCCGGAGCAGGAAGGGATGAGCCACGGGCTATAAATACCCCTCCAGGGCCAAAGGAAGCAGCGAGCAGCTCCAGAGGGGCTCTGGGCACTGGCAGAGCCCCTGGGGAAGGCGCTGGGAGCAGTTGGGGGTTATTTATAGCTCGGCCGCTCCGGAATTCCTCCCACTGCGGAGGCGGCTCCGGCCCGGGAAGCACAAGGAACCTCTTCTCTTTCCAAGCCCCGTCACAGGGGTTTGTTACCCCCCCCCCAAACCCCTTACAGGCATCGGAGCCAGATCCATGAAGGAGAAAACACATCCCTGGCACAACGGGGCGGGAGGGCACTGGCACAACAGGGCGGGAGGGCACTGCCCCGCTCGGAGCGCTTCCCAAAGCCTTCCCAAAGCCTTTGGCAAGGCAGGCAGGAGCCTCTGGGGGAGGGGAGGGGAGAGGGCCGTGGGAGGGGAAGGAGGGGAGGGCTGGGGCTGCTGCAGCACAGCGATGAATGGAGCCTTTGTGCCGCTGCGGCAGCGCCGTTACCACGTCAACCTTCCGCGGGGGCAGGAACGGGCCCGGCTCCTGCTCCCACTCCCGCCCCATCCCGGGCCCTCCCGGGCCACCCTTTTGTCCGGGACACCGGCAAGGCCACCGGCAGCAGCTCCACAAAAAGCTCCGGACCTGGGAAACCTCATTCCCCCCGGGTGGATACGGGGTGACCGTGGTTGTACTGGGGGTGTTGGAGCTGGGAATTGCCCCTTTGGAGTGTTCCTGGGAGCAGCCAGGCACAACTCCCGTGGCCAACGGTTTTTTGTTCCCAAACTGGATAAAAACCTCCCTTCCCCCAGTCCTGCGCTCAGAGGTGAAACTCCTAAATGAAATATTTCAGGTAAGGAAGAGCTTCCTCACCTCCCCACCGGGGCAACGAGGGGGATTTTGGGGTAGTTTAACCTCCACCTGAGTCCCTTCAGGGCAGTGTTTGATAAGGAACCACTCCTATGGCTGCTGGAATCCAGGAGCAGGGCCCTGGGATGCCAGAGCCCCCGGGAGAGCTGCGCTGGGGACCAGGAGCTGGCTTTACCTTCAGGTCTGTGTTGAGAATCCAGACGAAGGTGCAGACCCTGGGGTTGCTGGGACACTTCAGGACGATGAATCCTCCGGGTCCATTCTCACCCCTGTGGAGCAGAGCCAAGAGGATCAGCCAGAGCCAGGGCTGGCTGGAATCCCGTACCACTCCAGGATGCTCCATGTGGATCCTGCCCAGCAGCCAGGGCCGGGGCCCAGTGGGGCAGGAGCAGATGTGGAGAGCCCGGGAAGGTGTTCCTTGGCTCCAGGTGCACGAGCCAGCACGGCAGGGCAGGCTTCCCACAGGTGCCTTGGCAGCGGCGGTGCCAGAGCAGCAGCTCTGCCTCTGGACGGTGCCAGCTCTTCCCCACGGGAAGGTTTCCCAGCCAGGCACAACCAAGAGGTCCCAGGGAAGCCCTGTGTGGCTCAGGACAGGCTCAGGACAAGGATCTTGTCACTCCAGCCCCCAGATCCTTGCTGGCACCTTTTGATCCGTCCCCAAGACGGGAGCTGTGCACACACACACAGAGCCCAAACACAGGTTTCCCTTCCCTTCCCTCCCCAGAACACACTGTTTCTGCTGGGTACATTTGTCAAAGGATTTTTCCAGGCCTCGAAGTCCCCTGCTCTTAAATGGAGCGAGGCAGCTCTGAGATAAAATGGCAATTACTTTAACCAGATTATTGGGAAAAACGACGTGGGAGCGCGGCGGCACAGCTGGGCCCCGGCAGGAACAAGGAGTCCTTGTCTGCTGAGCCCGACCCTGCCAGGACCCAGCACCAGCCTGGCCCTTCAGAACAGGAGAGGCCAAAGCCCTGCTGAGATTTTGGGAGCTGCTCCATCCTTTTTTCACCCACGGGACCTTCTCTCCGTGTCTTAAACTCGGTTTACGAGGAGCACAAGGCATGTGAGAGGCTGGGAGTGTATCCAGCTGTTATTGCCCCTCCGAAATTCCTGCTGCACAAACAGGATGCGGACTGGGACGGGGCTGGTGCTGCTGCTGGTTGGGCACCTCCACTCCCCTGAGCTGGGAAACGCCCCAGCAACACTGACAGCACAGAGAGTTTCTTGAACAAAGGGAGACGAGCAAGGGAAGCGAGGTTCGGCTCCACAAATAGCTCGGCTTCCTGCAAGCCCTGCCAGGAAAGGCAGCAGGGTTTGCAGCTAAGTGGCTCTTTGCCCTAAAGCTTCGTTTGAAGTGAGCGATCCCAGCTGAGAAAAAGAGCCCCTGGCTCTTACCTGACGTACTTGGAGAGAGGAGGCTTCAGGCTGTGCGTGGTCGATATCCCTGAGGAAACGTACCTGTCCCTTCTCCTCTCGATCCGACGCACGTTCACGAAATCCCTGAGCAGAGAAAGGGCACTGCCTGCTCAGAACACACACAGGGCATGTGGAGGGAGCAGATCCTGCTCCCCTGATTGCTGGGAAAGGCTGTGGCAGGGCTGTGTCAACACAGGGTACAAAGCGCAGCCAGCACTGATATGTGGGAGCCCGACCGAGCGGCCGCCTGAGGTTTGGAGCTCGGAGAATCCTGCCAGGAATGTCTGGAGGAAAATTTCAGGGGCTGCTCGCCCTTGGGAGGGTCACACAGCGGTGACACCGGAGCTCCCAGCCGGCCCAGAGCATTCCCAGTGCCCTCAGAGGGCTCTGCCCGTGGTTTGGGGGGTGTTTGGGGGCTCAGCGTGAACAGAGTGGGATGAACTGACCTTGGGGAAACCACCCCTCCGGCAGCTCCGGCCGCCACGTCGTACGAGACAATCGTGTTGTCCTCGATCCGCTGCAGGATCTGGGGAGGGGATAAATAAAAACAAGAGAGATTCGCTCAGACTGTGCCTCCAAGTGCCAAGAGCTGGGGGATACATTCCCTCCCCCAAACCAGCACCGGGATCAGAGCACCCACAGGGTCTTTGCAGCGGAGGGGGGTGAGTTCGCTGGTGGCGTGTGACGGGTTTGCCTCCCGAGTCTTTTGGGGGGCACAGGTGTCACCTCCAGCTCCCCAGCACAACGCCCAGACGCTCCAGCGAGCACAGGCAGGCTCGGCTCAGCCTTGGCCCCTCTCCCTGCCCACCTCACGGGCTCTTGGCCGGGCTCAGGCAGCGGCTGCCGCGCGGCGCTGGGATGAGCGGCGGAGATTTAACGCCTCAGCGACTGGGACCCAGCTCGGCTCCAGCACGGCCTGGGCACTGCCAGCAGCCTGTGCTGGGCTGGGAAGCTCCAGCTCTCCGCTCCAAGGAGCTCCTGTGATTAAGCCATCTTTGTCCAGCACGCTCACCTGGCACGCTGCCACTGTTCTGTTCCACAGGATCATCTTCTCCGGCTGGAGAATCACCTCCTGGTAAACCAGCTCGGGAGAGCACTGCAGGAAAGCCTGAGGACGCAGGCAGAGCAGTCAGCCAGGCCCTCTGCTCCCCTTGGGGAAGATTATTTTTAAGGAACACAGGGCAGGACACAAAGGACAAGGGGGATCATATTGGAGGGCGGCCTGGCTTGTGTACAGCCAAAGCCACGGGTGTCACCCCTGTCCCAGTGCTCCCAAGGGACTGGGGGGCACAAACCCGCAGGATTTGGGAGCACTGAGCTCCGTGCTGGCGTGAGGGCAAGGTTCTGTCTGTCTGCCTCCTCTCCCACCCCAAATCCCAGCAGCTCCCTGTGCACCATTGCTTCGGGAAGCCGCATTTTTGACTCTCCAAGCTCCGTTCCAAGCTCCACCACGCCCACCCTCCATTCCCACCCCACACACATCCCCACGGGACCGGGGGATCTTTGGAGGCAAACGGTTAATGCAGTAAAAGTGGGACCATCCAGCTTTTCCTGGTGAACACACACAAGAAGCTGCTCCACTGGCAGCTCCTGCCAGCGAGGCAACATATGCACTGGAACAAAGAGAAGCCACGGCAGCGCCGCCGCTTCATTAGAGCGTGGTTCCCAGCCAAGGCTCTCCAGCTTGGGAGAGGGCACGGAGCAAGGCACTTCCGAGCGGCTCTTCCCGGTGCCAGGCAGCAGCAGACGCCTGCTCAGCCCTGGTCTTGCTGGCAATTAGTTCCAATTAGCCTCCTTGGTCAGATTAGCCCGAGATGCTGGGGTTGGAAGCGAGTCTTGCAGTCACCTGCTCCCAATTCTCCCGGCAGAGTCTGGGGCCCGGGATGTTTGCTGGGGAGTTTGTCTGCTGGCCAAGGGGTTTTCCTGGAGAGATTCCCCAGTGCAGTTCATCTGTCTCAAGCACAGGCAGCGTGTTCTGCAGCCCTGACCTGTCCTGAAAGCTGAGCTGTGGCCCTTTGCCCGTGCCAGGCTGGCCGAGGAATCGATCTGGGGAGGTTCTTACCTTTAAAATAAAGGTCTTGCCGTGGAAAGGGATTTCAAAAGTGTAAACAACATCACCAAAGTCCTGTGCAAGAGATAAGAAAGTTGTATTTGTGTAAGCAAAAGGAATTGCTCCCATTTGGGGTGAAGCCAGGCAAACCCCTGAGGCTCCTGCCACCCCCAGGGACCCCTTTCTGCCCTCCAACATCCCCCTGTCCCCCACAGCGGGCACAGAAACCGCCCCGAGCACGTTTCAGTTGGCTGTGCCCAAATTTCCATCAACAAAACAACATCCAGAGAGGCAGCAGGGGTGAGACAGAAAAAGAATCCGCCCCGTGCCAGCCTGCAAAACCCCACGTCAAGGTCAAACTCTCTTTGCAGCACCGGGGCAGGAGAGGGGGGTCGGTGCCAGCGCTGCCAGTGCCACCGGAGCTGAGCCCCCCCCCAGGGGCTGGGCACGGGCACAGGAAAACCTTTCATCGTTAGCCCTGTGTTAAACTCTGATTAGTCTATTTAAATCCATCCCCCTTTGGAAAAAGAAAACAATCTGCCCAGCTAGTTTGGCATCAGACAAAGGATCACTTGACAGGGGAATTTGAAACACCAGATGAGACAGCACTTTGCAGGGCTCGCACCTCCCCTGTCGTGTTTCCACCCCAGAAAAAAATAAAACTGGTTGGGTTTGGGGGGCAGAGACACCTCCTCTTTCCCTCCACCCTTCAGAGCTCTGGGAACCCCAGGAAATTCTGGGGTGGGCAAAGACACATCCCAGATTTACACTCCAGGTCCCTGTGCTGGGGAAGGGGGGACACCCTCAGGGTGGATTTGGGGGTGGGAAGAGCAGTTTGTACCCCACACTTCCTGCTGCCACGTGGGCCAAGACCTGAGTTTGGGTCCACCCAGTAGGCTCCAAGGTACCTTTCTAAGGAGTAAGAGCTGAGCTGGAGCCATGGGAGCAGCATTCCAGCGCTCACCCCAAAGGTGAGCCCTCCACCCCTGCCCACCCACCACCGGCCAGAGGGAGGAGGGCTGGGCTCCTGCTCCCGTCAAACTGCAAGGCAATTAAACGTCTAATTAAATAAGAGGGGATTTTGCATTTAACTGAACTGGAAGAGATTCCTAATTCAATCAGGTAATTGTAACGCTTGTTAATTTTTCATGGCGCAAGGAGGCTTCCAAAGCCTCGTTTGTCCCGGTTTTTGCTAAGCCATCCGTGCCCTCTGCCAGCTCTGGGAGGTGGGGGGGGGACACACACATCACACTTGCATTGTTTTTCTCGAACTTCCAGTTCTCCTCCTGGGCGAGGATTTGGTCCACGACCTCCATGGCCTCCTTGCCTTGTCGGACATACTCCTTTTCCTGGGAAAGCAGGGAGGGTTTCATTAGCTGGGCGTGGAGGAGGCCTGAGGGGGGTGTGTGTAAGGCTGCTTCCTCCCCCCCCCTCCCCGACTCTCCAGGCTGGCACAGGGAAAAGGGGATCAGAAATCTCTTAATTTGGGTCACAGAGGCCTCATTTTGGAGCTCCAAGTCACGCTCCCCGCCCTGGCTCGGATCCACACACCAGCTGCGGCTCCTGCCTCAGTGTGAGGGCTTCCAGCAGGCAAAGGGCTCTGGGATGTGCAGCTTCCTTCCTGGAGCAGCCACAACGGGGGCTGAACGGCAGCAGGACCGTTGGAAAAGGCCACAAAGCCCGTGCCCTGCCAGGGTTTGGGGAGGTGAAGGGCCACCCCGCAAGTCATGGGGACAGGGAGGCGATGCCCGTGCTGGAATGTGACCAAAAAAGCAGGGATGGAAGGAGGACAGGCAGGAGCAGAGCCAGGACACATCCCTGTGGGATGCTGCAGGGAGGAAGACACAGCCCTGGGGGAGTGGGGTGAAGCTGGGGGGCTCAGAGGACCCTTCCTGTGGTGGCCACAGGGGGCTCAGCCACAAGTCCCCAGAGCAGAGGGTGCGGAATTGGGGACAGCAGGACTGGGGAGATTCCCACAGTCCCACATCAGCCTGGAGAGGGACAGGGACAGTCCCAGCCTCGGGCTGTGCTGCCTCAGTTTACCTGAGCTGTCAAGGGCTTTCTCCCTGTGCCTTCCTCATCCGACTCGTTGTCCGACCCTGCGGGGAAACACCCAATTAATTCACAGTTAAGGAAGGTCCCACTGGTACAACCCTCTGGCCTTCTCCTGGGGGCAGTGTCTGATCCCTGTCCCTTATCCAGCAGGAAGGGCTGTCAGTGAGGGTGACTCCAGCCCTGTCTCCCTGAACACCTGCTCAGCTCTGGAAGGCTGAGCTCATCCTGGGTGTCAGATACACCGGGATAACAGCCCTGGAGGGCTGAGCTCATCCCAGGTATCAGATACACCAGGATAACAGCTCTGGAAGGCAGAGCTCATCCCGGGTGTCACCTACACCAGGATAACAGCTCTGGAGGGCTGAGCTCATCCCGGGTGTCACCTACACCGGGACAACAGCTCCAGGTGACATCTCCCCGCTCCAGTGCCAGCACAGGGCAGTTTCCCAGGGCAGGGACATGCTGCCAGCCCTGTTCCTCCCCTGCCTGTGCCCACCCACCCCCGTGCCCTCATCCCCAGGCAGCCTTTTCCAAGCACACAGCTCAGAGGATTGAATCCCAAGCCCACACAAGGCTCCAGTTTCCCACGGAGCTGCGTCCTGGCACGTGGGGCCCGGGGTGGCTCCGACAAAAAGGTGGCACAAGGACAGTGTGGCAGTGCCAGCCCTGCCCAGGTACAGGGGCAGGGCGAGGAGAGGGGTCCCTGTTTGGCAGTGTCAGCCCTTGGAGGCTCAGGGGAGGGATGGTGGAGGTGAGGAATGTCGTGAGGATGAGCTGGGAAGGGAGGGGAGGGCTCAGGGGAGGAGAACAGCACTTCTTACCTGCAAAGGATTCAGGGGGGGAGTAGAACTGCCCCTCAGAGAGGGCCCGGGGGTAGAGCAGGGGCCGTGAGGCCGCAGCCTGGGCTGCCAGGTACCCTGGGAACAGGAGCACAGGGATTACACACTGGCATCCCCACCCAGGGGTCCCAGCCCTGCCCCAACACCCTCCCAGCCACTCGTTTCCCACATTTTCCCATGAGTTTTCCCACTGACACCAGCCAGCCCACGAGCTTTGCAGCTCCTGTTCCCTCATCTTTTGTCTGAGACGTTTTATCTGCCCGGAGATCAATGGGCTCCTCTGCCTGTCAAATAATCCAAAGGCGATTAAGCATCTAATTAAATAAGAGCTTCCCCTGGAAGCAATTTGGAACCTGAGCCTAATCCAATAGAGGCATTAAACACTTGATCATTTTTCATCTTAAAGCCTCCTTGCAAGACCCAAACATCCTCTGGTGCTTTCCAGTCAGTCAGAGCATTTCTGATCCAGCCCTGCCTGACAAATGCCCCCTCGTTCAGTGCCACTTCCCAGCCAGTGAGGCCTGGAAGAGGGACAAATCCTGGTGCTGCTGCAGGAATGGGCAGCTATTCCAGTCCAGGATGAGCACCCACTTCCTGGAAGGACCCTGGGAGTTGCAGGGTGACGTGGAAAGCATTAGGTCAGGCTCAGTCTGTGCTCAGGGTGACCTCAGAGACCACAGGCTGTGGAATGTCACACCCCATAACTCACACAGTGCCCCATAACTGCAGCAATCCCCCCTGCAAAGGTCTCCAGACAGATCCAAGCACAGGGATCAGGGACAGGGAGTCCAACACTCTGCCTGGCATTTGCCTCACTGCTTCCCAACACTTTCTCCCATGCAGAGGATCCAGACACTGGGGAATCTGGCACATTTTTCTCCCCTCAATTAAAAGATGCTTTTTATAATCTGGTATTTTCTTCCCCTGAAGGGACTCGTACACCATTAGCAGAACTGAGTCAGGCACTTCCCATCCCAGCCAGCCTGGAGATGCCTTCTCCAGAAATGTCAGATAAAAAGGTGCTGCCAAAGCAGCAGCAACCCCAGGCCTGGTGCTTTCATCCAACCCCTACCAGGGAGGAGCGAGGTACTCACATCGCTCCTCTTCTGCTTCCTGAGTGAGGACTTTAAAATCCAGGAACCAGGTCTCCAGCCAGGCAATGACAAACGAGACGATGGGAAGCAAGTAGCCAAAAGCCCCTTTGGTCAGAAGCTGTGTGGAGGAAAACACAGGGAATTACCCAAATTGGATTAAGAAAAGAAAACAACAACCAGCATCAAGGAACCACAAAGGGAGCGCAGGGAAACCAACCTCAGAGAGGATGACCTTCACAATCAGGAAGGCACTGGAGACCAGTGTGGTGACCTGGAACATGAATTGACGTGGCTCAGATAAATAAACAAGCTCCTCAGATCCCTGTGAAGCCCAGGGGGAGAGGGGAAAACGAAACCAGGAGAGGCCAAAGTGGCTCTTACCGCGATGACCCACCAGTGGCGCAGGCGGACGACGGCGTAGGCCAGGAGCAGCACCACGAACCGAAACAGGGCCAGGAGCTGCACCAACACCCCCCCAGAGACACCAGTCACTGCCCCTGCCCCAGTGCCAGCTGCTGGGGGGGCAGGGACAGGCGCCAGCTCCCGAGGGACAGGCAGAGTCAAGGCTGTGACCGGCTGGGAATCGAGGTTTGGGTTGTGGGGAGACCCCAGACCCTCCCTGTCCCCCCGTCCCCGAGCCCTGCAGGAGGCTGAGATACTCACAAATATGTCAAAGAAAGAGCTCTTGAACTTGTAATCAATGATTTCTTCCTTCAGGTTCTTCTGGATGCCATCCTTGGTCTGAGGGGAGAGACAGGGAAGCAGGAAGCTGCTGAGTGCACTGATAAGGAACTCCCGGGAGAAGGAGCCCGGCCAAGCAGTGCCTGGGGTTATGGCCAGGGCAAGGAAGGCACCTGGAACACAAATGCTGCCCAGCACAGGAGCAGGGAGGATCCCACAGCACATTTCCCCCTGGGATTCACACTGAGGAGCGTGGGTTGGGCAGGCAGGGACATTAAACACCTCCGTGTGCTGATTTCCAACACCCAAATCCGCTCCTCTGGCTCAGCACAGCCAGAGCCACCAGATCCTGAAGGCCCTGGATGGGCACCTCCCACTGCTTCCAGGTGACAGACTTCAGAGGAACGGGAGGAGACGTGGAAAAAATGGAAAACCACAGGAAAATGCTTCTGCAGCACCTTCGGTAACGCACTGAGCCATCAGAACATCTCCCTGCCAGGGCTCTCGGGGTCACCCAGGACCTGGGGGGGGTTTAAGGACCCTCTGAGGGGTCCCCTCTCCCTCCTTCCCAGCCACAGCTTCCCACAGCTCACAGCAGCACTCCAGGAAACGTGATGGAAGGAGGGAACCAGAGGGTTCAAACGTGCTGGCAAAGGGAAGAGGGAGGAGGAGGAGGATGCTCAGCCACGGGCACAGAGGGAACCTGGAAAAGGCAAAACCACCCTCTGGGATTCAGGGAAAAGGCTCAGAGAGGAGCATTCCCACCTCACCCCGAGATAATCCCGGCTCTGACAGCCCTGGCACCACAAATCCTGGGAGCTGGGATGGCTGTTTGTGAGGAGATTGGGACAAGGGCTGCACCTTCAGGCTGTTGGTAGGAGCTGGGCCCAGCTGGCTGGGAGGGGCTGGACGTGAGGAGCTCTTGGATGGGCTGTGAGGAGGAACGAGGTGGTGGATCCCGGGCCAGCCCTTGGCAGGAGGTGTCCTGGCACCCTCCAAGGGCAGGAGAGGAGCCACTGGGAAGGGATCCCTCTGGACAAGGGCTGGGGGTTAAAATCCAGGGAGAGGGGGGCAAGGAGAGGGGGCAAAGCAGCGCTGGGCTGTTCCTCCAGCTGGTCTGTGGCCACGGGACTTGTGCCAGCTTTGCCACCAAGAGCCTCTTCCCACACCACGGGATGCTCCAGGAGGGATGAGACCCAGGGAAAGCTCTGGGTGTTGGCTTTTGGGGGCTGTTTTCAGCTCAAACACAGGCTGTGGACAAGGCAGACAAACGACCCGAGGCATCTCTTTGTCTCTGCAGAATTACAGTTTGCTCTTAACGAGGGGCAATTTGCTCAGCTTATCTCGGAGCCGAGGAAACCGTTGGGATAACAAAAAGGGAAGAAAAAAAAGGCCCATTAGTCATGATACCAAATCGTTGCTCTTCATAATCAGGCAAATAAGCTGCTCTAATAGCTTTAAATATGCAGCATCTCGGCTCGGGGCCCAAATATCAGCAGTTAGTCACTCATTAATGGCTACCTGAACGACCCACGCTCGGCATCACCCTGGTGACCGAGCCAGGATTATCTCCCCGGGGCTGGAATTGCTGGTTTGGAGGCAGCACCTCCCCCTGGGAGAACTGGGACAGGAGCAGGAGGCCGGGGTCCAAACTGGGCGTGCTGGACACCGCTGGCATCGCTGGAATGCTGGCTGGGAGATGGTTTTTCCTAAGGGGATGAAGGGCAGGGGTCTCCTGGGGCTCCCAGGGCAGGGTGAGGAGCTGCTGCCAGGACAATCTGTTAAGTGCAGACGTCCAGAGATAAGAAGGGCAGAGATAAGGGCTGTAAAAGTGAGCAGGATCCAGTGCTGATAAACCAAGGCCAGAGCCCAGGGTCTATCAGATCATCTCTTCCAGGGAAGGACATGAAGTGCCTGAAACCAGTCAGGACCGGTCCAGGGAAAATAAAAACAAAATACAGCCCAGGGAGGGACCTGGGCCCAGTGGGACTGGGGTAAATAAACTGGATTTTCCCGGTGGTTGCAACACAGAGCAAAAGGCAGCAGTTTGTGACAGTCAGAGGGGACCAAACCCCTCGTGTTACAGTCCCCTGGGAGGTGGAACAGCACCTCCAGCTTTCCAAAGCTGAGATTAGCAGCAGTATTTTGGGATCAAAGCCCCTCGAGGATCCTCCCCTGCTCTGAGAACACGACAGCAGCGAGCCCAGGGAGCAGCTTTGCTTAAAGTCAGGGGAGCAGCAGGGAAATTTGGCTCAACCTGGTGATTCCAGGAGCCCTGGATGTCCTTACAACACAACACAACGTCACAGGGACGGTGTTAACGACCCTGGACAGCCCCCACAGGGCCCAGGGCAGGAAACGAGCTGGACTTTAGTTTACACTCAGGAACAGCCAGCGCTGGGAAGAGCAAACAAAGATTGGTCCCAGGAGTGCCGGGGACAGAGCAATTAACTGAGGGAGCCTAAACAGGGCAAAGATTCCCGGGTTTTGCTTCCTCCAACTCACATTGAGCTCGATGATCCAGAGCAGGGAGATGAAGAGCAGGTCGAAGGTGACGAAGAGGCAGAAGGTCCTCCTCACATCCGAGATGACCTTCCTCTTCTCTGGGGACAAGAAGTAGGGGGAGAAGCCCTGGCTCTGGGAGAGGGAGGAGCTGATGGAGGCGATGGCTGGCAGGCTGCGTTCCAGGTCGTGCTGCAGGTCCGTGGGCTTGTTCATCCTCCGGGATCGGCACCGGGAATGTCGGGATCGGCACCGGGAACGTCGGCCGCGGCAGCGTCACCTGCGGGGGGACACCGGGGACACTCAGACACCCCTCCTGCCACCCCCTGGGGGCAAATAATCCTATGGACATCAGATATTGGGAATAAATTCCTCCCTGTGAAGGTGGGGAGGCCCTGGCACAGGTAGCCCAGAGAAGCTGTGGCTGCCCCATCCCTGGAAGTGTCCAAGGCCAGGTTGGAGCAACCTGGGATAGTGGGAGGTGTCCCAGCCCATGGCAGGGGGTGGGACTGGATGGGCTTTAAGGCTGTGACAGCAGAAAAAGGAGCCCCAAACCTCACAGATATGCCATGGCAGAAGGAAAAGGGGGCCACAAACCCCATGGAGATGCCATGGAAGCAGAAAAAGGGGCTGCAAACCCCATGGAGATGCTGTGATGGAAGGAAAAGGGACCCCAAACCTCATGGAGATACCGTGGAAGCAGGAAAAGGGGCTGCAAACCCCATGGAAAGGCTGTGACAGGAGGAAAAAGGGGCCCCAAACCCCACACAAAGATGTCATGGAAGCAGGGAAAGGGGCCTCAGGATGTTTCAGGAGCAGTCCCCAGGATCACCTCACCCTTCCCTGTGCAGGGAAGACAAAACCTCGGGAGCTGAGGGCACAGATCCCAACCTGCACAGCCAGGACAGGACCCTGCTCCCCCCAGGGGTGGGATGGTGGGTCTGATGCCCGGCTGGGCCAGGCAGAGCAGCAGGGAGGCAGCAGGGAAGGGGCTGCTCCGTGTCCCAGGCCAGGGCTGGCGGTGCCGGGCACGCGCGATCCCGGCACGAGCGAGGTGCTGGAATTCTGAGCCTTGTTTTCCTGCAGCTGTGCCAAGCATTGTGCTGAGATGTTTCCTCTCCGTCAGAGGAGCACAAGGAGGGCCCTGTGGAGCTGGAGCGTGACACGGGCACGGGAGACAAACACGGAACGAGGATGCCAGAACAGGTCGGACCAGGGGATCTGTCAGTGCCACCTCCCAGTCACCCCCACAGCCTCCCTCCCTCCCTCCCAAACAAACCCTCCTGCTCTGGGATGTTTTGCCTCCCAAAAGAACCCCCTCCTGGACTGTTTGTGGCACAAGCTCTGGGGCAGTTCTATGCCTGCTGGGATTCATCCACAACAGACCCCAACTCTGACAACCAGGAAAAAACAACACAAGGGTGTGCCCAGGCCTTTGGGAAGGGGCAATCCATGGGGGCAGGAGAAGCTGCCAAGCCCCCTGGACACTGGAGCACCGAGCACGGCCTGATTTAGGGCGATCTGGGGCTGATTTGGATCCCCGAGGCAGCGGCTCCTGCGTCCCCTCCCTGGGGAGCAGCGGGGCCGGGAAGGGAACAAAGCTGGACTCCTGTCAAGTCCCTGCTAGTCCCTTCCAAAGGAGCTGGAAGCCCTGTCACTTCGGATCAGCCGCTCCAGGCGCCGGGCCCCGGCTCAAAGTGACAAAAGTTAAGGACATCTGTGGGGGATAAATAATAAATCACCTCACGCCGCCCCCTCCCCCCCTCCTACAGCACTTTGCACTTAGGCAGCAACCCCCCCCCCAACTTTCACAGCGCTTTAAAATCACCCTGGGAGGCTCCAGGGACCCGATCCCGGGATGCCGAGGGGCCAGGGAGGGGTGTTGGGACATGGCAGGACATGGGGACAAGGTGGGGCATGGGGACAAGGCAGGACATGAGGACACGAGGACACGACAGGACATGGGGATACGGGGACACGGCAGCCCTGGTGCAGCTCATCCATCATTAATCCCAGCCTTCCCAAGGAGGTTTAAGCTTGGTTTGGAACACCCCCCCTGCCATCCCAAACCATCCAGGCACCGAGGATTCCCGAGGGAACACCACAGCACCTTGGGGCAGGAATATTGGGAGGCTGGATGAGAGCAGGGCCTGGATGAGAGGGAGAGGAGCAAGGCGGTTGTTCCTTGGGTGGCAGATGAATTATTGAGCTGCCTGGTGCTGTATTATGCATTCCAGCATCCTCCGCATCCCGACGCTCCTGCAGCCGGGAATGGGGGGCGGGGGGGTCAGCAGAGGGTCGGGATCTGCTCCCGGGGAATGAGGGACGGGACCAGAGGGAACGGCCTCGAGGAATTCCTTCATGGAAAGGGTGGTCAGGCACTGGAAGGGGCTGCCCAGGGAATGGTGGAGTCCCCATCCCTGGAATGTTCGAAAAAAAAAAGCTGTGGATGCGGCACTTGGGGATGTGGGTTAGTGGTGACAATGAAGGGTTGGACTTGGTGGCCTTGGAGGGCTTTTCCAGCCTAAATGACTCGGTGATCCCGCTCCAGCAAGGGGCACACA
>NW_020938466.1:0-7380 GCF_003984885.1 Neopelma chrysocephalum
GAGCTCATCCCGGGTGTCAGATACACCAGGATAACAGCTCTGGAAGGCTGAGCTCATCCCAGGTGTCACCTACACCGGGGTAACAGCTCCAGGTGACACCTCCCTGCTCCAGTGCCAGCACAGTTGGTGTCCCAGGGCAGTTTCCCAGGGCAGGGACGTGCTGCCAGCCCTGTTCCTCCCCTGCCTGTGCCCACCCACCCCTGTGCCCTCATCCCCAGGCAGCCTTTTCCAAGCACAC
The DNA here is from genome assembly GCF_003984885.1 of Neopelma chrysocephalum. Taxonomy (NCBI): domain Eukaryota; kingdom Metazoa; phylum Chordata; class Aves; order Passeriformes; family Pipridae; genus Neopelma; species Neopelma chrysocephalum. Next base: position 239 of record NW_020938466.1, read on the forward strand.
AGCTCAGAGGATTGAATCCCAAGCCCACACAAGGCTCGAGTTTCCCACGGAGCTGCGTCCTGGCACGTGGGGCCCGGGGTGGCTCCGACAAAAAGGTGGCACAGGGACAGTGTGGCAGTGCCAGCCCTGCCCAGGTACAGGGGCAGGGCGAGGAGAGGGGTCCCTGTTTGGCAGTGTCAGCCCTTGGAGGCTCAGGGGAGGGATGGTGGAGGTGAGGAATGTCGTGAGGATGAGCTGGGAAGGGAGGGGAGGGCTCAGGGGAGGAGAACAGCAGTTCTTACCTGCAAAGGATTCAGGGGGGGAGTAGAACTGCCCCTCAGAGAGGGCCCGGGGGTAGAGCAGGGGCCGTGAGGCCGCAGCCTGGGCTGCCAGGTACCCTGGGAACAGGAGCACAGGGATTACACACTGGTATCCCCACCCAGGGGTCCCAGCCCTGCCCAAACACCCTCCCAGCCACTCGTTTCCCACATTTTCCCATGAGTTTTCCCACTGACACCAGCCAGCCCACGAGCTTTGCAGCTCCTGTTGCCTCATCTTTTGTCTGAGACGTTTTATCTGCCCGGAGATCAATGGGCTCCTCTGCCTGTCAAATAATCCAAAGGCGATTAAGCATCTAATTAAATAAGAGCTTCCCCTGGAAGCAATTTGGAACCTGAGCCTAATCCAATAGAGGCATTAAACACTTGATCATTTTTCATCTTAAAGCCTCCTTGCAAGACCCAAACATCCTCTGGTGCTTTCCAGTCAGTCAGAGCATTTCTGATCCAGCCCTGCCTGATAAATGCCCCCTCGTTCAGTGCCACTTCCCAGCCAGTGAGGCCTGGAAGAGGGACAAATCCTTGTGCTGCTGCAGAAATGGGCAGCTATTCCAGTCCAGGATGAGCACCCGCTTCCTGGAAGGACCCTGGGAGTTGCAGGGTGACGTGGAAAGCATTAGGTCAGGCTCAGTCTGTGCTCAGGGTGACCTCAGAGACCACAGGCTGTGGAATGTCACACCCCATAACTCACACAGTGCCCCATAACTGCAGCAATCCCCTCTGGAAAGGTCTCCAGACAGATCCAAGCACAGGGATCAGGGACAGGGAGTCCAACACTCTGCCTGGCATTTGCCTCACTGCTTCCCAACACTTTCTCCCATGCAGAGGATCCAGACACTGGGGAATCTGGCACATTTTTCTCCCCTCAATTAAAAGATGCTTTTTATAATCTGGTATTTTCTTCCCCTGAAGGGACTCGTACACCATTAGCAGAACTGAGTCAGGCACTTCCCATCCCAGCCAGCCTGGAGATGCCTTCTCCAGAAATGTCAGATAAAAAGGTGCTGCCAAAGCAGCAGCAACCCCAGGCCTGGTGCTTTCATCCAACCCCTACCAGGGAAGAGCGAGGTACTCACATCGCTCCTCTTCTGCTTCCTGAGTGAGGACTTTAAAATCCAGGAACCAGGTCTCCAGCCAGGCAATGACAAACGAGACGATGGGAAGCAAGTAGCCAAAAGCCCCTTTGGTCAGAAGCTGCGTGGAGGAAAACACAGGGAATTACCCAAATGGGATTAAGAAAAAAAAACAACAACCAGCATCAAGGAACCGCAAAGGGAGTGCAGGGAAACCAACCTCGGAGAGGATGACCTTCACAATCAGGAAGGCACTGGAGACCAGTGTGGTGACCTGGAACATGAATTGACGTGGCTCAGATAAATAAACAAGCTCCTCAGATCCCTGTGAAGCCCAGGGGGAGAGGGAAAATGAAACCAGGAGAGGCCAAAGTGGCTCTTACCGCGATGACCCACCAGTGGCGCAGGCGGACGACGGCGTAGGCCAGGAGCAGCACCACGAACCGAAACAGGGCCAGGAGCTGCACCAACACCCCCCCAGAGACACCAGTCACTGCCCCTGCCCCAGTGCCAGCTGCTGGGGGGGGCAGGGACAGGCGCCAGCTCCCGAGGGACAGGCGGGGTCAAGGCTGTGACCGGCTGGGAATCGAGGTTTGGGTTGTGGGGACACCCCAGACCCTCCCTGTCCCCCCGTTCCCGAGCCCTGCAGGAGGCTGAGATACTCACAAATATGTCAAAGAAAGAGCTCTTGAACTTGTAATCAATGATTTCTTCCTTCAGGTTCTTCTGGATGCCATCCTTGGTCTGAGGGGAGAGACAGGGAAGCAGGAAGCTGCTGAGTGCACTGATAAGGAACTCCCGGGAGAAGGAGCCCGGCCAAGCAGTGCCTGGGGTTATGGCCAGGGCAAGGAAGGCACCTGGAACACAAATGCTGCCCAGCACAGGAGCAGGGAGGATCCCACAGCACATTTCCCCCTGGGATTCACACTGAGGAGCGTGGGTTGGGCAGGCAGGGACATTAAACACCTCCGTGTGCTGATTTCCAACACCCAAATCCGCTCCTTTGGCTCAGCACAGCCAGAGCCACCAGATTCTGAAGGCCCTGGATGGGCACCTCCCCCTGCTTCCAGGTGACAGACTTCAGAGGAACGGGAGGAGACGTGGAAAAAATGGAAAACCACAGGAAAATGCTTCAGCAGCACCTTCGGTAACGCACTGAGCCATCAGAACATCTCCCTGCCAGGGCTCTCGGGGTCACCCAGGACCTGGGGGGGGGTTTAAGGACCCTCTGAGGGGTCCCCTCTCCCTCCTTCCCAGCCACAGCTTCCCACAGCTCACAGCAGCACTCCAGGAAACGTGATGGAAGGAGGGAACCAGCGGGTTCAAACGTGCTGGCAAAGGGAAGAGGGAGGAGGAGGAGGAGGATGCTCAGCCACGGGGACAGAGGGAACCTGCAAGAGGCAAAACCACCCTCTGGGATTCAGGGAAAAGGCTCAGAGAGGAGCATTCCCACCTCACCCCAAGATAATCCCGGCTCTGACAGCCCTGGCACCACAAATCCTGGGAGCTGGGATGGCTGTTTGTGAGGAGATTGGGACAAGTGCTGCACCTTCAGGCTGTTGGTAGGAGCTGGGCCCAGCTGGCTGGGAGGGGCTGGACGTGAGGAGCTCTTGGATGGGCTGTGAGGAGGAACGAGGTGGTGGATCCCGGGCCAGCCCTTGGCAGGAGGTGTCCTGGCACCCTCCAAGGGCAGGAGAGGAGCCACTGGGAAGGGATCCCTCTGGGCAAGGGCTGGGGGTTAAAATCCAGGGAGAGGGGGGCAAGGAGAGGGGGCAAAGCAGCGCTGGGCTGTTCCTCCAGCTGGTCTGTGGCCACGGGACTTGTGCCAGCTTTGCCACCAAGAGCCTCTTCCCACACCACGGGATGCTCCAGGAGGGATGAGACCCAGGGAAAGCTCTGGGTGTTGGCTTTTGGGGGCTGTTTTCAGCTCAAACACAGGCTGTGGACAAGGCAGACAAACGACCCGAGGCATCTCTTTGTCTCTGCAGAATTACAGTTTGCTCTTAACGAGGGGCAATTTGCTCAGCTTATCTCAGAGCCGAGGAAACCGTTGGGATAACAAAAAGGGAAGAAAAAAAAGGCCCATTAGTCATGATACCAAATCGTTGCTCTTCATAATCAGGCAAATAAGCTGCTCTAATAGCTTTAAATATGCAGCATCTCGGCTCGGGGCCCAAATATCAGCAGTTAGTCACTCATTAATGGCTACCTGAACGACCCACGCTCGGCATCACCCTGGTGACCGAGCCAGGATTATCTCCCCGGGGCTGGAATTGCTGGTTTGGAGGCAGCACCTCCCCCTGGGAGAACTGGGACAGGAGCAGGAGGCCGGGGTCCAAACTGGGCGTGCTGGACAGCACTGGCATCGCTGGAATGCTGGCTGGGAGATGGTTTTTCCTAAGGGGATGAAGGGCAGGGGTCTCCTGGGGCTCCCAGGGCAGGGTGAGGAGCTGCTGCCAGGACAATCTGTTAAGTGCAGACGTCCAGAGATAAGAAGGGCAGAGATAAGGGCTGTAAAAGTGAGCAGGATCCAGTGCTGATAAACCAAGGCCAGAGCCCAGGGTCTATCAGATCATCTCTTCCAGGGAAGGACATGAAGTGCCTGAAACCAGTCAGGACCGGTCCAGGGAAAATAAAAACAAAATACAGCCCAGGGAGGGACCTGGGCCCAGTGGGACTGGGGTAAATAAACTGGATTTTCCCGGTGGTTGCAACACAGAGCAAAAGGCAGCAGTTTGTGACAGTCAGAGGGGACCAAACCCCTCGTGTTACAGTCCCCTGGGAGGTGGAACAGCACCTCCAGCTTTCCAAAGCTGAGATTAGCAGCAGTATTTTGGGATCAAAGCCCCTCGAGGATCCTCCCCTGCTCCGAGAACACGACAGCAGCGAGCCCAGGGAGCAGCTTTGCTTAAGGCCAGGGGAGCAGCAGGGAAATTTGGCTCAACCTGGTGATTCCAGGAGCCCTGGATGTCCTTACAACACAACACAACGTCACAGGGACGGTGTTAACGACCCTGGACAGCCCCCACAGGGCCCAGGGCAGGAAACGAGCTGGACTTTAGTTTACACTCAGGAACAGCCAGCGCTGGGAAGAGCAAACAAAGATTGGTCCCAGGAGTGCCGGGGACAGAGCAATTAACTGAGGGAGCCTAAACAGGGCAAAGATTCCCGGGTTTTGCTTCCTCCAACTCACATTGAGCTCGATGATCCAGAGCAGGGAGATGAAGAGCAGGTCGAAGGTGACGAAGAGGCAGAAGGTCCTCCTCACATCCGAGATGACCTTCCTCTTCTCTGGGGACAAGAAGTAGGGGGAGAAGCCCTGGCTCTGGGAGAGGGAGGAGCTGATGGAGGCGATGGCTGGCAGGCTGCGTTCCAGGTCGTGCTGCAGGTCCGTGGGCTTGTTCATCCTCCGGGATCGGCACCGGGAACGTCGGGATCGGCACCGGGAACGTCGGCCGCGGCAGCGTCACCTGCGGGGGGACACCGGGGACACTCAGACACCCCTCCTGCCACCCCCTGGGGGCAAATAATCCTATGGACATCAGATATTGGGAATAAATTCCTCCCTGTGAAGGTGGGGAGGCCCTGGCACAGGTTGCCCAGAGAAGCTGTGGCTGCCCCATCCCTGGAAGTGTCCAAGGCCAGGTTGGAGCGACCTGGGATAGTGGGAGGTGTCCCAGCCCATGGCAGGGGGTGGGACTGGATGGGCTTTAAGGCTGTGACAGCAGAAAAAGGAGGCCCAAACCTCACAGAGATGCCATGGTAGAAGGAAAAGGGGCCACAAACCCCATGGAGATGCCATGGAAGCAGAAAAAGGGGCTGCAAACCCCATGGAGATGCTGTGACGGAAGGAAAAGGGACCCCAAACCTCATGGAGATACCGTGGTAACAAGAAAAGGGGCTGCAAACCCCACGGAAAGGCCGTGACAGGAGGAAAAAGGGGCCCCAAACCCCACACAAAGATGTCATGGAAGCAGGGAAAGGGGCCTCAGGATGTTTCAGGAGCAGTCCCCAGGATCACCTCACCCTTCCCTGTGCAGGGAAGGCAAAACCTCGGGAGCCGAGGGCACAGATCCCAACCTGCACAGCCAGGACAGGACCCTGCTCCCCCCAGGGGTGGGATGGTGGGTCTGATGCCTGGCTGGGCCAGGCAGAGCAGCAGGGAGGCAGCAGGGAAGGGGCTGCTCCGCGTCCCAGCTCAGGGCTGGCGGTGCCGGGCACGCGCGATCCCGGCACGAGCGAGGTGCTGGAATTCTGAGCCTTGTTTTCCTGCAGCTGTGCCAAGCATTGTGCTGAGATGTTTCCTCTCCGTCAGAGGAGCACAAGGAGGGCCCTGTGGAGCTGGAGCGTGACACGGGCACGGGAGACAAACACGGAACGAGGATGCCAGAACAGGTTGGACCAGGGGATCTGTCAGTGCCACCTCCCAGTCACCCCCACAGCCTCCCTCCCTCCCTCCCAAACAAACCCTCCTGCTCTGGGATGTTTTGCCTCCCAAAAGAACCCCCTCCTGGACTGTTTGTGGCACAAGCTCTGGGGCAGTTCTATGCCTGCTGGGATTCATCCACAACAGACCCCAACTCTGACAACCAGGAAAAAACAACACAAGGGTGTGCCCAGGCCTTTGGGAAGGGGCAATCCATGGGGGTAGGAGAAGCTGCCAAGCCCCCTGGACATTGGAGCACCGAGCACAGCCTGATTTGGGGCGATCTGGGGCTGATTTGGATCCCCGAGGCAGCGGCTCCTGCGTCCCATCCCCGGGGAGCAGCAGGGCCGGGAAGGGAACAAAGCTGGACTCCTGTCAAGTCCCTGCTAGTCCCTTCCAAAGGAGCTGGAAGCCCTGTCACTTCGGATCAGCCGCTCCAGGCGCCGGGCCCCGGCTCAAAGTGACAAAAGTTAAGGACATCTGTGGGGGATAAATAATAAATCACCTCACGCCGCCCCCTCCCCCCCTCCTACAGCACTTTGCACTTAGGCAGCAACCCCCCCACAACTTTCACAGTGCTTTAAAATCACCCTGGGAGGCTCCAGGGACCCGATCCCGGGATGCCGAGGGGCCAGGGAGGGGTGTTGGGACACGGCAGGACATGGGGACAAGGTGGGGCATGGGGACAAGGCAGGACATGAGGACACGAGGACACGACAGGACATGGGGATACGGGGACACGGCAGCCCTGGTGCAGCTCATCCATCATTAATCCCAGCCTTCCCAAGGAGGTTTAAGCTTGGTTTGGAACACCCCCCCTGCCATCCCAAACCATCCAGGCACCGAGGATTCCCGAGGGAACACCACAGCACCTTGGGGCAGGAATATTGGGAGGCTGGATGAAAGCAGGGCGTGGATGAGAGGGAGAGGAGCAAGGAGGCTGTTCCTTGGGTGGCAGATGAATTATTGAGCTGCCTGGTGCTGTATTATGCATTCCAGCATCCTCCGCATCCCGACGCTCCTGCAGCCGGGAATGGGGGGCGGGGGGGTCAGCAGAGGGTCGGGATCTGCTCCCGGGGAATGAGGGACGGGACCAGAGGGAACGGCCTCGAGGAATTCCTTCATGGAAAGGGTGGTCAGGCACTGGAAGGGGCTGCCCAGGGAATGGTGGAGTCCCCATCCCTGGAATGTTCGAAAAAAAAAAGCTGTGGATGCGGCACTTGGGGATGTGGGTTAGTGGTGACAATGAAGGGTTGGACTTGGTGGCCTTGGAGGGCTTTTCCAGCCTAAATGACTCGGTGATCCCGCTCCAGCAAGGGGCACACA
>NW_020938467.1:0-552 GCF_003984885.1 Neopelma chrysocephalum
TTCCAGCCTAAATGACTCGGTGATCCCGCTCCAGCAAGGGGCACACAAGGGGGACACTGCAGGGACCCCCCAGAGCTTCTCTGCCTCAAAAAAAGGGGATTTTTGGACTCTGAGGGAGGATTTTTGCTGGTGAAACCTCATGGTTGGGGGATCAGGAGGCGACAGGGGCTGCAGGGACCAGGGGTGATTCCATACGGGCAGGGAATCCCAGTGGGAAGTGAGCATGGAAGAGAGGTGGAGGGTTGGGATCCTGATCCAATATCCAGCACCAGCAGGCAGGGAAACACCCCCAGCCCGGTGTCACCACCCCAAAACACCACCAGGGCAGTGCCACCACCCCAAAACACCACCAGAATGATACCACCACCCCAAAACACCCCTAGCCCAGTGTCACCACCCCAAAACACCTTCAGCTCAGTGTCACCACCCCAAAACACCACCACGATGATGCCACCACCCCAAAACACCTCCAGCCCAGTGTCACCACCCCAAAACACCACTAGGGCAGTGTCACCACCCCAAAACACCCCCAGCTCAGTGTCACCACCCCAA
>NW_020938468.1:0-554 GCF_003984885.1 Neopelma chrysocephalum
TTCCAGCCTAAATGACTCGGTGATCCCGCTCCAGCAAGGGGCACACAGGGGGGACACTGCAGGGACCCCTCAGAGCTTCTCTGTCTCCAAAAAAAGGGGATTTTTGGACTCTGAGGGAGGATTTTTGCTGGTGAAACCTCATGGTTGGGGGATCAGGAGGCGACAGGGGCTGCAGGGACCAGGGCTGATTCCATATGGGCAGGGAATCCCAGTGGGAAGTGAGCATGGAAGAGAGGTGGAGGGTTGGGATCCTGATCCAATATCCAGCATCAGCAGGCAGGGAAACACCCCCAGTCCAGTGCCATCACCCCAAAACACCACCAGGGCAGTGCCACCACCCCAAAACACCCCCAGCCCAGTGTCACCACCCCAAAACACCTTCAGCTCAGTGTCACCACCCCAAAACACCACCACGATGATGCCACCACCCCAAAACACCTCCAGCCCAGTGTCACCACCCCAAAACAACCACCAGCCCAGTGTCACCACCCCAAAACACCACTAGGGCAGTGTCACCACCCCAAAACACCCCCAGCTCAGTGTCACCACCCCAA
>NW_020938469.1:0-552 GCF_003984885.1 Neopelma chrysocephalum
TTCCAGCCTAAATGACTCGGTGATCCCGCTCCAGCAAGGGGCACACAAGGGGGACACTGCAGGGACCCCCCAGAGCTTCTCTGCCTCAAAAAAAGGGGATTTTTGGACTCTGAGGGAGGATTTTTGCTGGTGAAACCTCATGGTTGGGGGATCAGGAGGCGACAGGGGCTGCAGGGACCAGGGGTGATTCCATACGGGCAGGGAATCCCAGTGGGAAGTGAGCATGGAAGAGAGGTGGAGGGTTGGGATCCTGATCCAATATCCAGCACCAGCAGGCAGGGAAACACCCCCAGCCCGGTGTCACCACCCCAAAACACCACCAGGGCAGTGCCACCACCCCAAAACACCACCAGAATGATACCACCACCCCAAAACACCCCTAGCCCAGTGTCACCACCCCAAAACACCTTCAGCTCAGTGTCACCACCCCAAAACACCACCACGATGATGCCACCACCCCAAAACACCTCCAGCCCAGTGTCACCACCCCAAAACACCACTAGGGCAGTGTCACCACCCCAAAACACCCCCAGCTCAGTGTCACCACCCCAA
>NW_020938470.1:0-554 GCF_003984885.1 Neopelma chrysocephalum
TTCCAGCCTAAATGACTCGGTGATCCCGCTCCAGCAAGGGGCACACAGGGGGGACACTGCAGGGACCCCTCAGAGCTTCTCTGTCTCCAAAAAAAGGGGATTTTTGGACTCTGAGGGAGGATTTTTGCTGGTGAAACCTCATGGTTGGGGGATCAGGAGGCGACAGGGGCTGCAGGGACCAGGGCTGATTCCATATGGGCAGGGAATCCCAGTGGGAAGTGAGCATGGAAGAGAGGTGGAGGGTTGGGATCCTGATCCAATATCCAGCATCAGCAGGCAGGGAAACACCCCCAGTCCAGTGCCATCACCCCAAAACACCACCAGGGCAGTGCCACCACCCCAAAACACCCCCAGCCCAGTGTCACCACCCCAAAACACCTTCAGCTCAGTGTCACCACCCCAAAACACCACCACGATGATGCCACCACCCCAAAACACCTCCAGCCCAGTGTCACCACCCCAAAACAACCACCAGCCCAGTGTCACCACCCCAAAACACCACTAGGGCAGTGTCACCACCCCAAAACACCCCCAGCTCAGTGTCACCACCCCAA
>NW_020938471.1:0-1510 GCF_003984885.1 Neopelma chrysocephalum
CACCACCCCAAAACACCCCCAGCTCAGTGTCACCACCCCAAAACACCTCCAGCCCAGTGTCACCACCCCAAAACACCCCCAGCCCAGTGCCACCACCCCAAAACACCACTAGGGCAGTGTCATCACCCCAAAACACTTCCAGTCCGGTGTCATCACCCCAAAACACCCCCAGCCCAGTGTCAGCACCCCAAAACACCCCCAGCCCAGTGCCACCACCCCAAAACACCTCCAGCCCAGTGTCATCACCCCAAAACAACCACCAGCCAAGTGTCACCGCCCCAAAACACCACCAGGACAGTGCCAGCAGGACACTGGGCACCAAACCATCCCCAGGCACCTCCTGTCCCTGCCACAGCCCCTCAAAGCCCCCTGTCACCCCCTCCCCCTCCCCGGCTCCTCATTAGCCCCATTTGCATGTTAATGACCTGTCTCCAAGTCAGGAGTTTCTTTTTCTTTCCATCTCGTGACTCCACTTCTCCTTCCTCCCTCGCCTCCCTGTTCCCGTGACAACCCCTCCTGTCACCTCTCCCGGGATGTGCAGCCCGGGAACACCCCAAAAGCCCCTCTGCAGCCCCCCCTCCGCCCCGAGCCAGCACCGGGAACCGGCAAAGGGGGTCCCTGGGGCCTTCCCTGTGTCCCCAGGAGGGGACGGAGCCCGGGGGCTCTTCCAAGACCCTCCCGGAGCAGTGGGAAGTGTTTGGAATCAGAGCCGGGACCCTCCACCCCGTAGCCCCTCCGGGATCACTGTGGGGTGTCCCAGAGGTCGGAGTTTGCCGTGGGATTGAAGGGAGGGCAGAACTGGGACCCCCGAGAGCCTGTGGGACCCCCCAGAGCCCCTCTGTCCTACAATGAGCCCCCGATGGGCCCCCCGAAAAGCCCCTCTGTCCTACAATTAAACCCCCAAAAGCTCCTCTGTCCTACAATTAACCCCCCCAAACCCCTTCTACCCCCCCAAGGAACCCCTCTGTCCTACAACGAGCCCCTCTGCTCCACGAGGAGCCCCCCGAGATCCCCCCACCAGCCCCGGTGCCCCCCGACAGCCCCTCCCCGGTACCGGGACCCCCCCCCCCCAATTCTCCCCCTCGCCGTTCCCAGTTCGCAGCCGCTCGCGGGGCTCCCGGTCCCGCCGGTGAACCGGAGCGGGGGGGTGTGGTGTGGTCAGAGCGTTTAACGGGCCCGTCCCTGCCCCGGGAACCCCCCGGGACAGCCCCGTCCCGTCCCCACCGGCGGCAGCGCTCCCGGGCCCGCGGCGGCACCGGGGCCCTCGCACAGGGGCCAGGGCCGTGCCTGAGCCCCGCCGAGGTGCTCCCGGACCCGTCAAAACTCTCCTGTACCCCCCAAACCCCCCCCGATCCCGCCGGTACCTCCCGGTGCCGGGTCCGGTCCCGCCGGGAGCCGCTTCCGGCCCCGCCGCCACCTCCGACCCCGGAAGGGAAACGGCGGCACCGACCATCGCCGGCCGCGGGGGGGGGCAGGGGGGGACCATTCACACCGGAGGGGTCAGTGAGGC
>NW_020938472.1:0-1470 GCF_003984885.1 Neopelma chrysocephalum
CACCACCCCAAAACACCCCCAGCTCAGTGTCACCACCCCAAAACACCTCCAGCCCAGTGTCACCACCCCAAAACACCCCCAGCCCAGTGCCACCACCCCAAAACACCACTAGGGCAGTGTCATCACCCCAAAACACTTCCAGTCCGGTGTCATCACCCCAAAACACCCCCAGCCCAGTGTCAGCACCCCAAAACACCCCCAGCCCAGTGCCACCACCCCAAAACACCTCCAGCCCAGTGTCATCACCCCAAAACAACCACCAGCCAAGTGTCACCGCCCCAAAACACCACCAGGACAGTGCCAGCAGGACACTGGGCACCAAACCATCCCCAGGCACCTCCTGTCCCTGCCACAGCCCCTCAAAGCCCCCTGTCACCCCCTCCCCCTCCCCGGCTCCTCATTAGCCCCATTTGCATGTTAATGACCTGTCTCCAAGTCAGGAGTTTCTTTTTCTTTCCATCTCGTGACTCCACTTCTCCTTCCTCCCTCGCCTCCCTGTTCCCGTGACAACCCCTCCTGTCACCTCTCCCGGGATGTGCAGCCCGGGAACACCCCAAAAGCCCCTCTGCAGCCCCCCCTCCGCCCCGAGCCAGCACCGGGAACCGGCAAAGGGGGTCCCTGGGGCCTTCCCTGTGCCCCCAGGAGGGGACAGAGCCCGGGGGCTCTTCCAAGACCCTCCCGGAGCAGTGGGAAGTGTTTGGAATCAGAGCCGGGACCCTCCACCCCGTAGCCCCTCCGGGATCACTGTGGGGTGTCCCAGAGGTCGGAGTTTGCCGTGGGATTGAGGGGAGGGCAGGGCTGGGACCCCCGAGAGCCTGTGGGACCCCCAAGAGCCCCTCTGTCCTACAATTAAACCCCCAAAAGCTCCTCTGTCCTACAATTAACCCCCCCAAACCCCTTCTACCCCCCCAAGGAACCCCTCTGTCCTACAACGAGCCCCTCTGCTCCACGAGGAGCCCCCCGAGATCCCCCCACCAGCCCCGGTGCCCCCCGACAGCCCCTCCCCGGTACCGGGACCCCCCCCCCCCAATTCTCCCCCTCGCCGTTCCCAGTTCGCAGCCGCTCGCGGGGCTCCCGGTCCCGCCGGTGAACCGGAGCGGGGGGGTGTGGTGTGGTCAGAGCGTTTAACGGGCCCGTCCCTGCTCCGGGAACCCCCCGGGACAGCCCCGTCCCGTCCCCACCGGCGGCAGCGCTCCCGGGCCCGCGGCGGCACCGGGGCCCTCGCACAGGGGCCAGGGCCGTGTCTGAGCCCCGCCGAGGTGCTCCCGGACCCGTCAAAACTCTCCTGTACCCTCCAAACCCCCCCCCGATCCCGCCGGTACCTCCCGGTGCCGGGTCCGGTCCCGCCGGGAGCCGCTTCCGGCCCCGCCGCCACCTCCGACCCCGGAAGGGAAACGGCGGCACCGACCATCGCCGGCCGCGGGGGGGGGGGCAGGGGGGGACCATTCACACCGGAGGGGTCAGTGAGGC
>NW_020938473.1:0-8611 GCF_003984885.1 Neopelma chrysocephalum
GTGTCTGAGAGTTTCTGATCGTTTGTGTGTCTGAGCATGTTTGAGAGTGTCTGAGAGTTTCTGAGGTTGTGCAAGAGTGTCTAAGTGTGTCTGAGTGTGTCTGACTGTGTCTGAGTGTGTGCAAATGTGTCTCAGTGTGTGCGAGTGTGTGTGATTGTGTGTGAGTGTGTCTGTGTGCGAGTGTGTTTGAGTGTGTGCGAGTTTGTTTGAGTGTGTATCAATGTGTCTGAATGTGTCTGAGTGTTTGTGAGTGTATCTGAGTGTGTGTGGAAGAGTGTCTTAGTGTGTCTCAGTGTGTGTGAGTATGTCTGTGTGTCAGAGTTTGTCTGAGTGTGTCTCAGTGTGTGCAAGTGTGTCTGATTGTGTGCGTGTCTGAGTGTGTACGAGTGTATCCAAGTTTCTCCAAGTGTATCTGAGTGTGTCTTAGTGTATCTGAGTGTTTCTTAGTGTATCTTAGTGTTTGCGAGTGTGTGTGATTGTGTGTGACTGTGTCTGTCTTAGCATGTCTGCGAAAGAATGCCCTTCCAACCACGAAAAAAAAGACCTGATCCTCCGTCTCTCGCCTTCTGTTGATGCAGCACTCTCGGCACCACGTGCACAGCAAGAGCTTTCTGGGCCGGCACCTTTGGTCTGGGAGGAATTTTCATCCGTATTCAGTTTTAGCCCTCGGATGGCCGAATGCAGCGCGACTCTCCTCCCCCCGAACGACTGCCCTTCTAGGCATGAAAAAAGGCCTGACCCTCCGTCTATCACTTGCGGTTGCTGCGCCACTTCCGGCACTACGTGTACAGCAAGACCTTTCTGGGCGGGCACCTTTGGTCTGGGAGGAATCTTCGGCCGTATTCAATTTTGGCCCTCGGACGGCCAATGAAACAGAGCAAAGCCTGAAAAGTTAACTTAGTATAGCAAAACAAGGTTTGAAGAGTTAACTCAGAATGCATGCTCTGAGCAAAGGCATAAAGAACTGATTTTCAAGAACAACGGAGATAATAAATTCATTAAGGAATACGGACACACTGACACAAAGACCATGAAGAGAACAAAATGCTAACATAGACAAATGGAAAGAAGACAGAGGAAGATAAGGAAAAGGAGATGAGCCAGGGCCTAGCACTCTTGCCAAATATTAGAAACTTCTGCCAAATATACAGGAAAGTCAGCCAAAATAGAGAGAATTCAGAAGTTTACGTGAGAAAGAGGAGTAGATTCAGGACCCCTGAGGCTGAAGTAACAGGATGTACCCTCGAAACTCTCCCCAAATTGATGACCACACCCCTGACTCCACCCTAACTCTGTCTGTTATGAATATTATAACTAGATGTTGCAAAACATAAATATGTATGAGATGATGATGTAATCTATCACAAAAACTGTATAAATAGTGCAGCTGTTCACTGCCTGCTTCGGAACTCTGTGTCCAGCGCGAGCTGGGAGTTCCCCAACGTTGCAATAAATACCTCCCGCTTATAGACTAAAAACTCTGTCTCTGAGCAGTCTCTCTGTGCCTTTTTGGGGGCATAAAATTGGCTCACCAATTTAGGAACGGGGCTCTTGCCCTTGAACAACTGCCCCTCCAGCCAGGAAAGAAAGGCCTGACCCTCCGTCTCTCACCTGCCGTTGGTGCGCCACTCTCAGCACTACGTGCACAGCAAGGGCTTTCTGGGCGGGCACCTTTGCTCTGGGAGGAATCTTCGTCTGTATTCAATTTTTGTCCTCGGACGGCCAATGTAGGAAGGGGGCTCTTGCCCGCAAACAACTGCCCTTACAGCCACGATAAAAGTCCTGACCCTCCGTCTCTCACCTGCCTTTTGTGCACCACTACCTGCACAGCAAGAGTTTTCTGGGCGGGCACCTTTGGTCTGGGAGGAATCTTTGTCCCTATTCAATTTTGGCCCTCAGATGGCCGATTTCAGAACAGTGCTCCCGCCCTTGAACGACTGCCCTTCCAGCCAGGAAAGAAAGCCCTGACCCTCCGTCTCACCTGCCATTGGTGAGCTACCCTGAGCACTAGGATCACAGCAAGATCTTTCTGGGCGGGCACCTTTGGTCTGGGAGGAATCTTTGTCCATATTCAATTTTGGCCCTCGGACGGCCGATTTAGGAATGGGTCTCCTGCCCGCAAACAACTGCCCTTACAGCCACAAAAAAAAGCCCTGACCCTCCGTCTCTCACCTGCCTTTGGTGCAGCACTCTCGGCACTACGTGCACAGCAAGAGCTTTCTGTGCGAGCACCTTTGGTTTGGGAGGAATCTTTGTCTGTATTGAATTTTGGGAGGGATCACCCTCAGACCCCTGGTCCTCCCCCCACTGCCGGTACCATCCCTGGGAGCACCTCCAGGCCCCGGTACCCCCTGGACCACTGGATCACCCCCAGACCCCTAGTACTCCCTGGACACCCGGTACTGCCCCCCAGACCACCCCCAGCCCCCGGTACCCCTGGACTGCTGGTACTGCCCCCCCGATCACCCCCAGACCCTGATACCGCCCTCAGGATCACCCCTAGACTGCCAGTACCCCTGGACTGCCTGTACTGACCCCTGGGATCACCTCCAGACCCCAGTACCCCCCAGACTGCTGGTACCACCCCCCAATCACCCCCAGACCCCACTACCCCCAGACTGCCTGTACCAACCCCCACATCACCCCTGGGGCCACTTCCAGATGCCAAGACGCCCCCAAACCACCCCTTAGACCCGGCTCCCCCTTCCCAGTACCCCCCAGTATTGCCCCCTCCCCCTCTCCTGGTACTCCCTGGGGGCTCCTGGTGCCCCTAGTCCCCCTCCAGTCCTCCCAGTGCCCTCCCGCCATTGCTGTCGGGACTCCTCTGGTATAGCCCACCCCCCAGGGAGAGCGCCAAACCCCCCCAATGCCCCCAGTTCTCCTTCAACCAGCCCCTCCCAGTGCCCCCCCAGCCCCATGGCCTGCAGACCCAGGGTGCCTCAGTCCCCCCAGTCGATCCCAGTACCACCCCACACCATCCCCAGGATCACCCAGTGCCTCCCAGTACTGTCCCAGGTCCTGCACTGGGAGCTGGGGTGGGACACCCAGACCCAGGGGGTTCACCCAGAGCCAGGGGGGGACAGCCAGTGTTG
This sequence comes from Neopelma chrysocephalum, assembly GCF_003984885.1. Lineage (NCBI taxonomy): Eukaryota > Metazoa > Chordata > Aves > Passeriformes > Pipridae > Neopelma > Neopelma chrysocephalum. Next base: position 3,093 of record NW_020938473.1, read on the forward strand.
GGGGGGACACTCAGAGCAGGAGGCCATCCAGAGCTGGGGAGGGGGACACCCAGAACTGGGGGGGACACCTATACCCGGGGGGGGACGCCCAGAGCTGAGGGGGACGCCCAGAGCTGGGGGGAGACACCCAGAGCCAGGGGGACACCCAAAGTTGGAGGGAGGGGACACCCAATGTTGGGGTGGACAGCCAGACCCAGAACTTTGGGTGACACCCAGAGCCGGGGAGGGGGCACCCAATGTGTGGTGGCACAGAGACCCCAGTGCCGCTCTGGGGGTCCCCAGTGCCACGTGGGGAGTCCAGGTTTTTTTTTTGGCAGGGGGGCTTTCCCCCCTTTCCACTCAAAGCCCAGTGATCCCACAGGTGATGGGGGAACACCCTGAGGGGTCCCAGGACACGTTGGGGGGACACACAGCACAGAGGGAGGGGAAATTTAGGCCCCCTGCCCCCCCCAGCAGCTATACACCCCTGTGAGGACCCCCCCAACCCCCTTTTTGGGGGGGCTCCCAACCACGCCAGAGACCCCTCCCCCCTTTCAGCCCCCACTAAACACCCTACTCCGGGGGGGTCCCCCAAAACCCAACCTCTTTTATTACAACAAAGCTGTACAGTTTGCAGGGGGGGTCCCGCAGCCCCCTCTACCCCGAGGGATAGGCCTTGATGATCTTGACATCATCCAGGGGCCGGTCCTGGGCATTGGTCTCCACCATGGCCAGGCGGCCCAGCACGCCCATGCCCTGGCACACACGCCCAAAGATGCTGTGCTTGCCATCCAGCCACTGCGCAGGGCCCAGCGTCAGGAAGAACTGGCTGCCGTTGGTGTCCGGCCCCGCGTTGGCCATCGCCAGGATACCGGCGCCTGAGGGACACGGGGACGTGGGGACAGGGACCTCAGGGGGGGGACATGGCACCCCATGGCCAAGGTCTTAGTATCACAGGGAACATGTCACCTCATGGATGGGGACTCAGGGACATGTCACCTCAGGGATGGGGACACGGGGACATGGACCTCAGGGGGAGGACATGGGGACATGGCACCCCTTGGCTAAGGTTCATGTCACCTCCAAGGATGGAGACAGAAGAGACATGGCACACCTTGGCCAAGGTCTTGGTATCATGGGGGACATGTCACCTCATGGATGAGGACTCAGGGATGGGTACACAGAGAACATGGCACCCCGTGGCCAAGGCCTTGGTATTATGGGAACATGGCACCTTATGGAAAGGGATGGAAAAGACATGGCAACCCATAGCCAAGGTTCTCGCATGATAAGGGACATGTCACCACATGGTTGTGGTCCTGGGGGACATGTCACCCAATGGATGGGGTCCTGGGGGAGATGTCACCCAGTGGAGGGGTCTTAGGGAACCTTAGGAAGAACTGGCTCCCATTGGTGTCTGGCTCTGCGTTGGTCATTGCCGGGATCCCGGCGCCTGAGGGACACGGGGACAGGGACCTTGCGGGGGGGACACGGGGACCTGGACCTCAGGGGTGGGGACATGGGGATACAGGGACATGGACCTCAGGGGTGGGGACACAGGGACACAGCACCCCATAGAAAGGGACATGGCACCCCATTGATAAGGTCCTGGTACCATGGGGGACATGCCATCCCTTGGATGATCCCCCCTGGATGGGGTCAGGGGGGACATGGCACCTCATGTTGGGGTCCTGAGGGACACAGGGACATTTCAGTCCAAGGATGGGGACACAGGGGACATGTCACCCCATGGCCAAGGTTCTCGCACGATGGTGGCCATGACATTCCTATGGATGATCCCTCATGGATGGGGTCTTTGGGGATATGGGGGATGTGTCACACCATGGATGGGTCCTGAGGTCCTGGTGGATATCCCACCCCTTGACCAGGGTCCTGGGGATCCCAGGGGCCCCAGGGGGTCTTCCCTGCTATAGGTGAGGTCCTGGGGGGATCCTGGGGGTCGTGGGGGTCCTAGGGGTCTTCCCTGCTATATGTGGGGTCCCAGGGTCCTGGGGGGTCCTGCCCTGCTATAGGTGGGATCCTGGGGATTCTGGGGTTCCCAGAGGTCCTGCCCTGCTATAGGTAGGCTCCCAGTTTCCCAGGGGTCCCAGGGGTCCAGCCCTGCTATAGGTGGGCTCCCAGTGTGCCGGGGGTCCCCCGCCACTCACCAGTGAACTTCAGGTCAGGGTGCAGCTCATCCTCAAACTGCTTCCCGTAGATAGAGGCACCGCCACGGCCTGGGGGAGGATTTGGGGGGTCAGCAGGATCCCTGGCACCGGGGGGGGGGTTCCAGGGGGGTCCCGGGGGGTGTCCCATGCTCACCAGTGCCCGTGGGGTCCCCACCCTGCACCATGAAGTCCTTGATGACGCGGTGGAACTTGGTGCCATTGTAGTACCCGCGGCGGCTGAGCTCGGCAAAGTTCTTACACGTGCGGGGGGCGTGCAGCCAGTACAGCTCCAGCACCAGGGATCCCATCCTGGGAATATTGGGAATACTGAGAATGGGAATGGGGCTGTGCAGCCAGGACAGCTCCAGCACCAGGGATCCCATCCTGGGACACTGGGAATACCAGGAATGAAATGGGAACAGCACTGGGAATGGGGGCTGAGCTGCCAGTGCAGTTCCAGCACCAGGGATCCCATCCCAGGAATGGGAACACTGGGAATGGGAATGGGAATGGTCCCAGGAAATGGGCTCACCCCACTGTGACTCCACGGGATCAGGGCAGAGGCACAGTGGGGGGAGGGGAGGGGATCGGGGAGCAATGAGGGGCAACAGGACACCGGGAGGGCAACCGGGACTGGGAGGACTGGGGGATAACGGGGCTGGGACTGGCAAACACCGGGAACAACGGGACATGGTAGGGACACTGGAGGGGTCTCCAGTCCCGGGGGGGTAACCGGGGCTGCCCCGACTAGGAGACACCAGGAGCTTCTCCGTGCCCACCGGGGAACCAGGCGCTGTTTGGAACACACCGGGGGTCATGGACACCGGTGGACACTGGGGGGGGGCGGGGGGGACACCGGGGATCACGGACACCGGGGCTGTTTGATACCCGAGGGTCTGGGGGCTCACAGACCCCGGGGACTGCCCGGTCCCGGGGGCTCATGGACACCAGGGTGGCTCAGGAGGGACCCTGGGGGTTGCCCGGTCCCGGGAGCTCGCGGTCAGTGGGGGCTGCTCGGTACAAGGAGGGACCAGGGGGACACCGGGGGCTGGTGATAACGAGTGGTCTACGGGCTCATAAACCCCGGAGGTTTCTCGGTCCCGGGGGGGGGGGGCAGTATCGAGCCCCGGGCCCGGGGGGGGGGGGGGGGGGGGTGGCAGCTCCTGCTGTCCCCGCGGCAGGGGGCGGGGCTGGGGGTGGGCGAGGCCTCTCCCGGTCCCGGTGCCGGCGGGGGGCCCGGGCCCGCTCCTTACGTGGTCTCCATGGACACCGTCGGGGGCTGCCACGAGTCGGGGGGCACGGCTGGTGCGGCGGCCATGGCGGGCGCGCGCTTCCGGGACACGCCCCCTTCCTGTCCCTACGAATGGAGGGCGGGGCGAGCGGGACAGGGACAACCAATCAGTGCGAGGTGCGGAGAGGAGATTGGCCAATCGGTGTCGCGGAGTAAGTAGGGCCAGCCAATGGGTGCTGGGGGGCCGTTGAGCCGCAAGGGGCGGGGCGGTTCGAATCAGGTCACGCCCCCCGCGTGAAGCCACGCCCCCCGCGGCGCGCGCGGAGCGGGAGCTGGGGGCGGTGAGAGGGGAGGATGGTGGAGGGAATAAGGGGGGGACATGGGACCGTCTTGGGGGGTCCAGGGGGGTTCCGGCGGGGAAACCGGCCGGGAGGGCACGGGGGGACCGCGGGAAGCGCGGATGGACTTCCCCAGAGCGGGGATGGGGTGACGCGGGGTCGGAGTGCGGGGCTGGGACCACCCAGAGGGGGCTGAGACCACCTTAGTGTGGGGCTGGGGACACCCAGGGATGGGGCTGCGGGGCTGGGAACCCCTGTGGTGCTGGGATCCTCTTACTATGGGGCTGGGACCCCCAGGGATGGGGGTGTGGATCTCGGACCACCCAGAGGTGCTGGGACCCTCTTAGTGTGGTGCTGGGACTCCCAGGGATGAAGGTGTGGGGCTCGGACCACCAGGGATCGGGATGTGGGACTGGACCACCCGGTGGGGCTGGGACCCCCTTAATGGGAACCGCGGGGATGGGGGTGTGGGGCTGGGACTCTCCTGTGGTGCTGGGACTCTCTTACTGTGGGGCTGGGACCCCCAGGGATGGGGGTGTGGGGCTGGGACCCCCTCAGTGTGGGGCTGGGACCCTCAGGGGTCAGGGTGAGGGGCTGGACCCCCAGTGGGGCTGCGACCCCCTTAGTGTAGGGCTGGGGACCCCCAGGGTTGGGGGTGTGGGGCTGAGACCCCCAGGGATCGGGATGCGGGGCTGGGACCCCCCTAGTGTAGGGCCGGGACCCCCGGGGATGGGGGTGTGGGGCTGGGACCCCCTCAGTGTGGGGCTGGGACCCTCAGTGTGGGCCTGAGACCCCCAGGGATCAGGATGTGAGGCTGGGACCCCCCGGTGTGGCCGGAACCCCCTTAGTGCGAGGCTGGGGACCCCCAGGAGTGGGAGTGCGGGGCTGGGACCCCCCCGTGGTTCTGGGACTCTCCTAGCATGGGGTTGGGGACCCCCAGGGATGAGGGTGCGGAGCTGGGACCCCCCGTGCAGGAATGGGGTGACATGGAGTTGGAGTGCGGGGCTGCGACCACCTTAGTGTGGGTCTGGGGACCCCGGGGAGTGGGGGGGTGGGGCTGGGACCCTCTTAGGATAGGGCTGGAGTGCCCCAGGGATGGGGGTGTGGGGTTGGGACCTCCCAGTGTGGATCTGAGGACCGGGGTGGGAGCTGGGACCCCCCCACTGTCGGACTGGGACCCCCAGAACTGGGAATGTCGGGCTGGGACCCCCATATGTGGTACTGGGGACCCCCGGGCTGGGGGTGCGGGACTAGGACCCCCAATGTGGCACTGGGGACCCCCAAGGATCGAGTTGTGGGGCTGGGACCTCCCCAGTGTGGCACTGGGGACCCTCAGGCTGGGGGTGCGGCACTGTGAGTCCCCCGGGTGGGGGTCCCCCGTGTCCTCTCCCTGTCCCTGTCCCCGTCCCGATGACGCGGAGCCTGGCGGTGCCTGGCACTGGCACAGGCGGTGCCACCCGGGCACTGGCCGGTGCCACCGGGTCCCCAGGGGGGTCGGGGACACTGAGGAGGGGTCAGGCCCTGGCGGGGGGACCCCGCCGGGGTTTGTGCTGACCCCCCCGCTCCCGCAGCAGCCCCGGGCCCAGGCGATGGCCGAGGACCGAGGTACAGCAGTGACAGTGGCGTGTCCCCTGTGTCCCCTCCCCGTGCAGGGGGCCCGGGGCTCGCCCCCAGTGTCCCCCGTGTCCCCTCCCCGCGCGGGGAGGCAGGGGCTCACCTCCAGTGTCCCCCTAGATGTGCGATTTGTCACCGAGGAGAGCTTTGACTTCGGGATCCTGTCCCCCTCTGACAGGTATGGGGGGG
>NW_020938473.1:13611-23226 GCF_003984885.1 Neopelma chrysocephalum
CCCCCTGGGCACCCCCATCCACCAAGGAGGGGCAGCGGGTGTCTAACAGGCACCCAACAGGCACCCAATGGGCACCCCAATATCCAGTAGGCACCCAGTGGACACCCCAACACCCAATGGGCACCCAGTGGACACCCCAATATCCAGTGGGCACCTGGCAGGCACCCTAATACCCAATGGACACCCCAAAGATACCCAACGGGCACCCCAAGGGATGCCCCAACACCCAACAGGCACCTAATGAGCACCCCGACACCCAGCAGGCACCCCAACACCCAACAGGCACCTCAACACCCAATAGGCACCCCAAGGGATGCCCCAACACCCAACAGGCACCTAATGGGCACCCCAATATCCAGTGGGGACCCAATGGACACCCCAACACCCAACAGACACCCCAATATCCAGTGGGGACCCAGTAGACACCCCAATGCCCAATGGACACCCCGACACCCAATGGACACCCCAATATCCAATGGACACCCCAACACTCAGTGGGCACCCCAAGGGGTGCCCAACACATAACGGGCACTCAATGGACAGCCTGACATCCAATGGGCACCCCAACACCCAGCAGACACCCAGTGGGCACCCCAAGGGGTGCCCCAACACCCAACAGGCACCCCAACATCCAATGGAACCCCAACACCCAGTGGGCACCTTCACACTCAATGGACAGCCCAACGCCCACTGGGCACCTGGGGGGCACGCGGGGGGCACCCCAATATCCAACGGGCACCCAATGGTCAATGGGCACCCAACAGGTGCTGCTAGACCTGATGGGCACTCAACGGGTGCCCTTTGGGTGGTCAATGGGGGCACTCAGTGATCAATGGGCACCCAGTGGGTACCCAGTGGGAACTCTTGTGCCCCATGGGCACCAAGAGGAGCCCTGGCACACAGTGGTCTCCTGTCAGTTACCCTGGCACCCAGTGGGCACCCAGTGGGCACCCAGCAGCCACCCTTAAACCTGATGGGCACCCAAAGAACACCCCATGGGCACCCCATGGGTACCCTTGAACCCAGTGGGTGCCCAAAGGCAACCCTGGCACCCAAAGGGCGCCTCTTGGGCAACGTGGCACCCAATGGGCACCCAGTGGGATCCCTGGCACCTGATGGGCACCCAAAAATCACCCTCGCACCCAGTGGGTGCCCAAAGGTAACCCTGGCAGCCAAAGACCCCCCCGATGGGCACCCAACAGCCACCCTCACACCTGATGGACTCCCAAAGGGCACCTCTTGGACACCCTGGCACCCAATGGGAGTCCTGGCACTTGACAGGTACCGTGGCACCCCATGGGCACCCAACAACCACCCTGGCACACCACAGACACCCAAAACCAACCCAGGCACCCCAAGGACTCCCAATGGGCACCCAGGAGCACCCCGGGCACACGCTGGCACTCACTCAGAGCCGGAGGAGTCCTCATCAGCGGTGCCCGCGCGGATGCTCATGGCGATGGGGGTGAGGCCGCTCAGCTGCTCCTCAAGGCTCTGCCGGGCCCGGGGGGCCGGGGGGGCACCCCCGTCACTGCCTGACGAGGCGGCCGTGCCCGCAGGGGGTGGCGGGGGGGGCCCGGGGCGCTGGGCACTGCCCCCCCGCTCGCTGATGGGGGGCAGGCACTTCTTCTTCAGGATCCCTGCAAGGGAGGGGGCATCACCCGGCAGGTTTGGAGGGTACCCATCCCATACGCACCCCCTGGCACCCAAAGGGTGCTCAATGGCCACGTTGGCACCCAGTGGGTGCCCAAAGGGAACTCTCACACCCAAAGGGTATCCAATGGGCACCTTGGCACCCAAGGAGTGTCCAAAAGGACCTCTGGCACTGGATGGGCACCCAAAAAGAACCCTGGCACCCACCGGGCACCCTCGAGCCCATACCTTTGTGTGGGTGGGGCAGGGGCAGCAGCAGGGGTTCCCTGGGCAGGGCCTCCCCGTTGGGCCTGAGGGGGTCTCCCCGGGGGGGTCCCCCCGCCCCCCCCGCCGGCTGCACCCGCAGCCCCTCGGTGCCCGCCACGCCCTCGCTCTCGCTCGCCGTCGTCACGAACTCCCCCGGCCAGTACGGGCACCCCGGGGGCACCAGGGCGGCACCTGCAGGCAGGGGGTTGGTGGGATGGGCAGGGCCACGACCCCCCGGCCCCCCGTGGGTGCCCCCCAGCAGCACCGAGCCAGGGCCAGGGTCCCCCCAAACCCACTGGGTGCCCCCCCTCAGCACCCCAGACTGGACGAGAGACTCTCCCCACACCCACTGTACCCACTGGGTGCCCCCCAGCAACACCGAGCCAGGATCAGGGACCCTCCCCAAACCCACTGGGTGCCCCCCCCCAGCACCGGCCAGGTCAAGGGTCCCCCCATCCCTAGCGGGCTGTTAGGGGGCCGTTACCGGGGCCGGGAGGGCCCGAGGGAGCCCCAGGCAGGGGGTCCCAGCCGGGGGGGGGCTCGTCGTCGCTGTCCGACGAGTGGGTGGAGCCGTAGGAGCCGCTCGGGTCGTCCAGGGATAGGTCACTGTCCGAGTCCGTGTCGTGCTCTGGAGGGGTCATGGCTCAGGGGGGGCCCGGGGACACCCCCCGTGCCCCCCCAAGGGTGGGGGTCGTTACCCTCGGGCTGCTCCTGCGCGTCGAGGAAGAGCCCCCCGGGCTCGGGCAGCGGCCCCGGGCTGCCCGCCAGCCCCGAGTCCTCCCTGGGGGGGGGCACGGCAGTGTCAGTGCCTGGCACCCCCCGGGGCCCAAAACCACTGATAGACTGCCCCCGGAACCCCAAAAATACCGACAGACACCCCAACACCACCGACACCCCCCTGGGACCCCAAAACCACTGCCAGACACCTGCTGGGACCCCAAACCCACTGCCATCCCACCACCCCATCCCTGTGCCACCCCTCCAGCCCAGTGCAGTGCCCCCAACCCACCAACTGCTTAACCCACCGCTCTACCAACCCATGACCTGCCACCCCAATGCCGTGCCCCCACCAACCCCATAACCCCCCCCACCACCCCATGACCCTGCCAGCCTCCATGCCCAGTGTCATGTCCCCCCCCCCCCCCCACTCCCTCCCCCCCCCCCACCCCCGAGCCGTGCCATCCTGCCACCACCCTGCCACCCTGCCACTGCAGTGCCATGTCACACCCCCAACCTGCCACCACCCCACCACCCCCTCACCCTCTCACCCCAACACCCCAGGGCCATGTCACCCCACTCCCCCATCACCTGCCAGCACCCTGCCACCACCTCGCCATCCCACCACATCAGTGCCACCCCCCTTGTCCCCCCCGTGCCGTGCGCGGTGCCCGCCATGCCCGCACCTCCTGACGAATGGGATGTAGCTGTGATGGCTCTTGCCTGACCGGGCTGTGCTGTGCAGGGACCCCGAGGACCCCCCGCCCGGGGGGGGGGCACAGCGGCCCTGCCACGTACGTGCTGTCCCCGCCATACGCCTGGCACGGGCACAGGGAAGTCACGGCCGGGCTGCCCCGAGCCCCCCCGAGCCCCCCGGGGGGCTGGAAATGGGACAGGGGCATCACAGCTGTGCCAGGGGTGCCCCGAGCGCCCCTCTGTCCCCCGGGGGGCTGGCACGGGGATAGGGACATCACAGCCCTGCCAGGGGCTACCCCAAGCCCCTCCGAGCCCCCCATGCCAGAGACAGGGATGACACAGCCATGCCAGGGGCTGCCCCCAGCCCCCCCAAGTCCCCTCTCCCCTCAGGGGGTCTGGCACGGGCACAGGGATGCCACAGTCCAGAACGGGACTGCCCAGCCCACCCGTGCCAGGGAGAGGGATGACACAGTCGTTCCAGGAACTATCTCAAGACCCCTCGGCACCCCCAGCAACCCCCGGGGGGCTGGCACGGGGACAGGGACGTCACAGCTGTGCCAGGGGTGCCCCCAGCCCCCCCAGCCCCCCGTGTTTCCCAGGGGGCTGGCACGGGGACAGGGACATCACAGGGGCTGCCCCGAGCCCCCCGTGCCCTCTCCCATGCCCCTCCCCATCCCCCCCGGCACTCACGGGTGTCAGGGTGGCCTTGGTGGCCAGTGGGGGGTGGTGGCGGCGGGCACAGCTCAGGCGGAGGCTCCTCCGCACCTCCTTGCTCAGCACCACACAGGACAGGAACATGAGGGGCCCCTGGGCACACGGGGGGGCACATGGGCATGGGGGGCACAGGGGAGGGGTCGGACAGCCTCGTGGGGGACCCCAGTGCCACCTGAGGGGGCTCCCAGAGACGTGGGGGGCACCCCTTTGGCACCCCAAACTGGGTGAAGGGACCCACACACACACTGGGTGCCCCCCACGGGCACGCTGGATACGGCGAGGGACCCCCCCCGTGCCCACTGGTGCCCCCTAAATGGGTTTGGGACTCTGTGGGCTCTGGAGGGGAGGTGCCAGGGCTCTCTGGGGGTCCCAGGGTGGACTCTGGGGGTCCCAGGGGTGGTGGACTCTGGAGGTCTCAGGAGTGGAGGTTCTCAGCTCTATGGGGGTCCCTGGGGGTCCCTGGGGTGGGCTCTCCGGGGGTCCCAGGGTGGGCTCAGGGGGTTCCAGGGTGGGGGCTCTGTGCTTTCAGGGGTCCCAGGGAGCGATGCGGGTGCCCGCTGACCTGGAGGCAGTTGGAGGCAGCAAACAGGTAGTGGCACAGCAGGGCATCACTGTTCACCGACAGCAGGGCCAGCAGCCAGGCCAGGCTGGGCACAGCCAGGAGCACGGCCGCCGTGCGGACCCCCGACCTGGCACCCCAACGGCGCCCCAGTGTCACCCAACAGCACTCCAGTGTCACCCCAGTGTCACCCACACCACCAGCATGGCTGCTGTGTGGACCCCTGACCTGGCACCCAAGTGCCAACCCAGTGCCACCCCAGTGCCACCCAACAGCGCCCCAACAGCACCCACAGCAGCAGCACGGCCACTGTGACACCCCCAACCTGAGCACCCCACTGTCACCCCAGTGTCACCCCATGTCACAGCCCCCCGTACCTCCCCCCCCCGTGGGTGTCCCAACACCCTGTGCCCCCCCACCCTCCACAGGTAGCCCAGCACCCCATACCCCCCTGCCCCCAGTGCCCCCCCGCCCCCCCACGGGTGTCCTGTGCCCCCCTGACCCCACAGATGTCCCAACCTCCCCCAACCCCCTGCCCTCCTTGGGCATTAAAGCCCCCAATATTGCCCTGCCCCAAATGCCCCCTTACCCCCCATGGGTCCCCCTGCTACCCCCCCCAGTGTCCCCTTGTCCCCAGTGCCTCCCTGCCCCCCTCAGTGCCCCCAATGCCCCCAATACCCTCCACCAGTGCCCTCTTGTCCCACTCTGCCCCCAGTGCCCCCCATGGGTTCTCCCCCTGCCCCCTGTGCCCCGCTGCCCCCTATGGGTGTCCTCCATGCCCCCAATGCCCCCCATGCCCCCCTGTCCCCCATAGGTGCCCCCCATACATCCCACAGATGCCTCCCTGCCCCCAATGCCCCCCCTGCCTGCTGTGCCCCCAGCCCCCCGTGGGTGCCCCCTGCCCCCAGTGAGTGACCCTGCCCCTCATGGGTGCCCCCAGCCCCCCGTGGGTGCCCCCTGCCCCCGGTGGCCCACCCCAACCCCCCGTGGGAGCCCCCTTGGGGCACTCACGCTGAGCCCTTCTTCTGGAAGCCCTGTGGGGTGGCACACGCGGCCCTGCCCGCCAGCAGCAGGAAGAAGATGCCGACCTGGGGGCGAGGGGGGGTGAGTAGGGCGGCTGGGTGGGGGTCTCCCCTGCCCCCCTCGCCCCCCGGCTCCCACTCACGGCGAGGGCGGCAGCGGCGGGACCGGCCAGACTCCACACGAGGGGGTCATGCAGGGCCAGCCAGCAGAACTCGGGGGTCCCATAACCCTCGGGGTCCAACCCCACGGCCAGGCCTGCAAAAGGGGGCGCAGGGGCGGGGCTGAGAGGGGGCGGGGCTAAATGGGGCATGGGTGGGGCAGGTGAGGGGGTAAGGTCGGGGTGGGGCTGCTTCGGGAGCGGGGCCACGCGGAGTGGGGTTTTGAGGGCAGGGGGGTGCTGGGGACAAGGGGGTGCCCATGAGGGGCTTTGGGGGTACAGAGGGGACCCATGGGGGGCTTTGGGGGACATTGGGGACAAGGCAGCACCCATGGGGGGCTTTGGGGGCATGGAGGGGACCCATGGGAGGCAGGGGGGGCACTGGGGGCTATTCTGGATTGGGGAGGTGCAATTCGGGATTGGGTGGGGCTATTCTGGGTTGGGGTGGGGCTATTCCAAAGTGGGTGTGCCTACTCTGCATTGGGGTCGGGTTATTCTGGACTGGGTGGGGCTATTCTGAAATGGGGGCAGGGCTATTACAGATTGGGGGTGTGGCTATTCTGGATTGGGTGGGGCTATTCCCTATTGGGGGCGGAGTTATTCTAGATTGGGTGGGATTATCCTATTGGGGGCGTGGCTATACCCAGGGGCGTGGCTATACTGGGCAAGATGCACCTGGGGGAGGGGCTATATCCTGGGGGCAGGGCTACACTTGGAAATGAGATCAATCTGATCGGGGCAGGGGGCTCAAGGGGGCGGGGCCACTGCTGAGAAGGGGGCGGGGCCACCAGAAGGCGTTTACCCAGGTGGGCACCTGGCGCCAGGTGGGCTGTGGGGTGGGGGCGGGGCCAGGGGCGGGGTTAAGGTGGGGGGCGGGGCTCACCGGTGATGAAGGCAGGCAGCCCCCAGCCCAGCACGTGGTAGAAGCGCATGGGCCCCCTGTCCACGCTGCGGGGCTCGCTGCGGCGCCGGTACAGGTGAAGGGCCTCCAGCAGCCCCCAGCCCACCGCCCCCAGGTACAGGAACTGCAGCAGGATGGCCACCACCGTGCAGGCCAGCTGGGACACCCCCACCCCCGTCACTGGGTGTCACGGAGCCCACCCACCCAGGATGGCCAGCAGATGGGCCACCACACCCCCTCACTGGGTGCCACTGACCCGACCCACCCATCCCACCCACCCCCAGATACAGGAACTGCAGCAGGATGGTCCCCCCATCCTGTCACTGGGTGTCACTGAGCCCACCCACACTGTGCAGGCCAGCTGGGACACACCCACACCCGTCACTTGTTGTCACTGACCCCACCCAGCCAGCCCCACGCTCTCCCAGGTACAAGAACTGCAGCAGGATGGTCCCCTCACTGGGGTCACTGGGTACCCACTGACCCCTCCAGCCAGCCCTGCCCGCTCCACCCTGCCCACCACACTCGGGCACAGGATGGCCCCCACTGTGCACACCCCCTGGGCCACATCCCGTCACTGCTACACCCACCGGCCACACCCAACGAGTCCCACCCACCAAAACCCACCCCTCCCCCCTTTCCCCACCTATTTCACCCACACCCACCCATCCACAACCTCCCCAGTGGTGGATCCCCAACCCCCAAATCCCATCAGTCCCTACACTTCCCCCACCCATTCCAGCCCCACCCACCCACCTCCCAGGCTGTGAATCCCCAACACCTAAATCCCACCATTCTTCACCCTTTCCCTCCCACCCCCGCACCCCCAACCTCCCCAGTGGTGGATCCTCAACCCCAAAACCCCAAATCCCACCAGTCTCCCCCCTTTCCCCACCCATTCCAGCCACTCCCAAGCTGTGAATTCCCCACCCCTCAACCCAGATCCCCCAATCCTCCCTGTCTCCCCCCTTTGCCGTCCCTGCCCCCCTCACCGGGAGCTCAGCCTGGTTGATGCCGAGCAGGAAGACGAGCTGTGCCAGGAGCAGGGCGGCGGCGCCGTGCCGCCGGATGCTGTGCCGGTTGGAGCGCAACCCCCGCAGGGTGCCCAGGGCCAGCACCACCAGGGCCAACCCCGCCAGGGCCACCCCCAGAGAGCCGTAGGTCAGGGCCGCCAGGGGCAGCACCTCCCCATTCTGCGGGGAGACACGTCCATGGACACGTCCCTCCACAGGGATATGCCCATGGACACGCCCATGGACACGCCCATGGATACGCCCATCCACAGAGACATGCCCATGGATTCGCCCATGAACATGGACACAGCCATAGACACACCCATGAACACATCCATGGGCACACCCATGGACACGCCTGTGGACACACCCATAGACAGGGACATGCCTATGGACACTCATGGAGCCATCCATGGACACACCCATCCACAGGGACATACCCATGAACATGCCCATTGACACGGACATGCCCATGGACATGCCCATCAACAGAGACACGCCCATGGAGAGAGACACGCCCCCTCCATACAGCCCATCCAGTCACTGGGCCTGGAAGGCCTCACCCGCAATGCCACACCCCAATTTGAAACCCTGCCCACATTGTTCAGCCCTGCCCCTTTAAGCCTCACCCACATTGCCCCTGCCTCTTGGAGACCGACCTGCCCAACTGCTATTGGCCCCACCCCAAGGGAGCCCCACCCATCCTGATCAGGCCTGCCCACTGAAGCCCCACCCACCTTCCTCAGCCCCGGCCCCACGGGCACTTATCCCTGCACTGACCCTGCCCCCCCTTCTGCTAAGACCCTCCTACCCCTGTCCCCTCCCCTCTATCACCAGCCCCTCCCCTGCCCCTGTAGCCCTGCCCCTATGCCTGGAACTGCCCACCAACCTCGTGCTCCATGTCCCCATGTCCCCAGCAGGGCCCTGTCCCCACCCCCTGTGTCCTTCCACGTCCCCTGTGTCCCATCTGTCCCCCCCCCCGTCCCTGTGTCCCCACCAGGGCCCTGACCCAGGTCACCACATGCCCCAGGGTTGCTGTATCCTATCTGTCCCCCTGTGCCCCCATGTCCTCTCTGTCCCCATACCACCATGCTCCCATGGCCCAATATCCCCCATGTCCCCCCATGTCAATCATGTCCCCCCATGTTCCCTTGTGTCCCCATGGCCCCCATGGCCCCTGGTACCCTCATACCCCCATGTTCCCATGTCCCCCCATGTCCCCATATCCCTTCATGTCTCCATGTCCCCTCGTGTCCCCATGTCCACATGTCCCCCACCCCTCCAATGTCCCTTCATGTCCCCATGTCCTTGGTGTCCCTATCCCCCCACGTCCCTCCATGTCCCCATGACCCCTGGTGTTTCCATCCCCCATGTCCCTCCATGTCCCCCCGTGCCCCGGGTGTCCCCCTGTCCCACCTCCCGGCGGGAGATGTCCATGAGGACGGCAAAGCTGGTCAGGTGGTGACACTGGCAGCTCACGTGGCTCCGGTTCCTGAAGGCGACCTCGCAGCCCCGCGCCGACCAACCGCCCGCGCCCCCTGTCCTGCAGGGACCCGTGGGGACCACGGGGACACCACGGGGACGTCAGGGACACATCTACACCCACCGGCATGTCCCTGTGCCCCCTGGAGTGTCCCTCTCACCCCCTGGGCTGTCCCCATTCCCCAGAGTATCCCTGTCATCCCCCGGGCTGTCCCTGTGACCCCTGGAGTGTTCCTGTCACCTCCTGGGCTGTCCCCATTCCCCCGGAGTGTCCCTGTCTCCCCCAGGCTGTCCCTGTGACCCCTGGAATGTTCCTGTCACCTCCTGGGCTGTCCCCATTCCCCCGGAGTGTCCCTGTCTCCCCTGGGCTGTCCCTGTCACCCCCAGGGTGTCCCCATTCCCCCCAAGTGTCCCTATCTGCCAGGCTGTCCCTGTGCCACCCCCCCCCACAGTG
>NW_020938473.1:23326-27533 GCF_003984885.1 Neopelma chrysocephalum
CAGGGTGTCCCTGTCCCCCCTCACCTCAGGGAGTGGTTCCAGAACACGCAGATGGGTTTGGAGCGTTCCTGCGTCTCCAGGAGCCGGAACTGGAGGGTGACGGGCTTGGCCAGTGCCCGGGGGGTGCCTGTGCCCGCCATGCCACCCGCGTGGACACTGATGCTGACCACGGGTGTGTTGATAACGGGGCGCTTGGGCACCCTGGGGTGGGGCACCGCGGTCAGGGGGCCCAGATGGGGCACCCCAAACCCCACCTCAGTGCCCCGTGATGTCCTGGCACCCCGCGGGCACCACCCCGCTCATCTGTGCCCCCTCCTTTGCGCACCCCACGGGCACCGTCCCCTGCATCCCCCTCCATGAGACCCCTCCCCACTCCCTGCACTCCCACCCCATGAGACTCCTCCCCACCCCCTGTGCCCCCACTCCTGTGGCCCCTACTTATCCCTTGTGCCCCTCTCTTGGGCACCCCTTGGCATCCCATGGGCCCCATCCTTGGGCACCCCTTGGCCCCTTCTCCTTTCCTGGTGCCCCCACCCATGGGCACCCCTTGGGACCCTCCTTATCTGGTGTTCCAACCCCTTGGGCACCCCTGGGCACCCCATGGATCCCTCCCCCTGCACCCCCACCCCTGGGTACCCCCAATCCCCTGTGTCCCCCTTACCCTTCTCACCCCATGGGTCCAATCCCCTTGCACCTCCCCCAACATGGGCACCCCCCAGCCCCTCTTCCTCCACCCCGAGCACCCCACGGGCACCTTTGGGCACCCATGGGCCCCCTCCCCACCCTGTATCCCCATCCTGGGGCAATCCACGTGTCCCCCACCCTCGAGCACCCATGGGCCCCTTCCCCATCCTGTGCCCCCATCCTCAGCCACCCCATGTGCCCCCTTTCCCATCCCTGCCCAGATCTCTGAGGACCCCCCGGTCCCTCCTCCCGGTACCCTCCCGATGGGCTCCCTCTCCCTGGCACCCCCCCTGCCTCGCCCAGCCCCCCGTGCCCCCCCGCGCCCCCCACGCCCCCCTCGGCGGTGGCACCGGAGGCTGCGCTTGTCACTGTCGAAGCGCGGCGGGAGGAGCCCTGCCAGGGTGCGGTAGATGATGACGCTGGCGATGGCCTGGCCCTCGCCCAGGGCCGGGTGTCGCCTGTGCCGGGTCACCACGGTCACCTCGCCGTCCTCCTCCTCCTCCTCTTCGGCCTCTTCCTCCTCCTCCTCTTCCTCCTCCTGCCTGCCCGCACCCGGTGGGGGCTGCCCGTGCCCGCTGGAGGGGCCTGGGGGGCACGGGCAGGGGGTGGCACCATGTGTCACTGTCCCCATGGCCGTCTCAGTGTGTCCCCCCCCGCCAGCCCCATGGCAATTTGGGGGTCCCCAACCCTGCCACCCCCCTGGCCATATCAGTGTCCCCAACCCTGTCACCCCATGGCCACCCAGGGGTCTCTGTGGTGACACTGGGGTCTCCAACCCTGCCATCCCATGGCCATACCAGTGTCCCCAACCCTGCCACCCCCATGGCTACACTGGAGACCCCATGGTGACAGTGGGGTCCCCAACCCTGCCATCCCCATGACCACTCATGGCGACAGTGGCATCTTCAACCCTGCCAGACCAATGCCAGGGGGTCCCCCCAGCCCTGCCAGCCCCATGCCAGGAGCTCCCCATTCCTGCCAGTGTCATGGATGCCAGGGGGTCCCCCCAACCCTGCCAAACCCATGCCAGGGGCTTCCCAGCCCTGCCAGCCCCATTCCAAGGGCTCCTCATCCCTGCCAGCCCCATGGATACCAGGGGGTCCCCATCCCTGCCAGCCCCATAGACACAAGGGGATCCCCATCCCTGTCAGCCCCATGGATGCCAGGGGATCCCCCCAGCCCTGGCAGCCCTCCTGTGCCCCCCGGACTCACGCCTGCCCTCGGGGGGCCAGAAGACGCTGTCGGGCAGGATGACGGTGGTCTCCAGGTCTGGGGGCTTCTCTCCTCGCAGGGCCTCGTAGCGGGGCAGGCGGGCACCCGCCAGGCTGCTCTTGTCCAGCCGCACCACCGACACCACTGCGGCACCCATGGCATGGCATGGCACCCATGGCACGGCACCCACGGCACCCACAGCACCCGCACACCCCGGGGGACATGGATCCCAGCACACACCGACCCCACTGCGGCACCTGTGGCATGGCACCCATGGCACAGCATGGCATCACCCATGGCATGGCATGGCACCCATGGCACAGCATGGTGGCACCCATGGCACCCACAGACCCCAGGGAACACAGATCACAGCACCCACCGATCCCACTGTGGCACCACGGCATCCGTGGCACCCATGGCACAGCATGGTGGCACTATGGCACAGCATGGTGGCACCCATGGCATGGCACAGCACCCACGGCACCCACAGCACCCACAGACCCTGGGGAACACGGAGCCCGGCACCCACGGCACAGCATGGTGTCACCCATGGCATGGCACAGCACCCATGGCGCACACAGACCGCAGGGAAGATGGATCCTGGCACCTACGGACACCACTGAGGCAGCACGGCACCCATGGTGTGGCAGCCATGTCCCCTGAGCGCACCCACGGCCATGTCCCCAACACACACATGTCCCCAGAGTCACCTATGTCCATGTCCCCAGCACATCCATGGCCATGTTCCCAGTACACCTGTCCCACCACACCCCTGTCCCCAGAGTGGACCCTATCCCCAGAGTCCCCCCTGTCCCCAGAACCCCCCTGTACCCAGCTCAGCCATGTCCCTAGAGTCCTCCTGTCCCCAGAGTCCCCCTGTCCCCAGCCGTGTCCCCAGCGTCCCCCTGTCCCCAGCACACCCCTGTCCCCAGCCCCTCCTGTCTCCAGCCCAGCCGTGTCCCCAGCCCCCACCCCGTCCCCAGCCCCT
This sequence comes from Neopelma chrysocephalum, assembly GCF_003984885.1. Classification (NCBI taxonomy): domain Eukaryota; kingdom Metazoa; phylum Chordata; class Aves; order Passeriformes; family Pipridae; genus Neopelma; species Neopelma chrysocephalum. The sequence goes on from NW_020938473.1 coordinate 26,211, forward strand.
CCATCCCCATCCCTGCCGTGTCCCCAGCCCCGCCTGTCCCCAGTGTTCCCCTGTCCCCAGCCATGTCCCCAGGCCCCCCGTGCCCAGCCCCTGGGGGGGCACTGACCGATGTTGGGGGTGACGATGGTGAAGGGGCTCAGGTAGGTCTGGGGCATGTTCCGTGCCAGGGCCCGCGCGTACTCCTCGAAGTGCCGCAGCAGCTGGGCCGTGCCCCCCTCCGTCTGCTGGATCAGCTCCCAGTGCCGCTTGTTGCCCGCGTCCAGCAGGGCACTGCCCACCCGCAGCAGGTTCTGGAGGCACGGCGGGGCGGTGGCACCGGGCTCTGCCACCCCGCTGGCCAGGAACGGGGTCCCCAACCCCACCCCCCCGTGCCATCCCCCTTGAGGGCTCTGCGGTGCCCTGGCACTCACAGCGGGGCACGGGGGGGGCTGTACCCACCCTCCCCCACCAAAGGCGAGGAGCACAAAGCCCTGCTCCCTCCATGAGGGTGCCCAGTATGCCAGGGCAGGGGCTCCAGCACTGATGCAGCTCCCCAGATCGGTTCCCATCGCCCACCTCGGGGTCTGGGCTCCTGTCCCGGTGTCATCCCCCAGGAGGGTGCCCATCACCCTGGACTCTGGGCTCCTGCACCAATGCCCTTGCCAGGTGGATGCCCATCCCCCTGGCATCTGCTCTTCTGCCCCCCACATGAGGGTGCCCATCCCCCTGGTATGCAGCCTTCTGCACAACCTCCTCCCTCCTGGGGGTGCCCATGATTCCGGTGTCTGGGCTCTGGCACACCCACATGTGGGTGCCCATCACCCCAGCCTTTGGCCTCCATCCCCAGTCCCCCCTTCACAGGCAGGTGCCCCCACCCTGGCATCCTGCCCCCACGTGAGGGTGCCCAGCACCCTGGTGTCTGGGCTCCTGCCCCAATATCCCTCCCTGTCCTGGTGCCCATTGCCCTGGCATCTGACCTCCTACACCAACACCCCCACCCAGATGGGTGCCCATCACCTCTGGGCTCCTGCACCCACAGGAAGGTGTCCATCAGTGTCCGGGCTCCTTCCCCAACTCCCCCTGCCAGGAGGGTGCCCATCCCCCTGGCACCCACATTCCTGCATCCCCCTGCACCTTCTTCCTGCACATAGGAGTGCCCCCCACCCTGGCAGTGAGTGCCCCCCAACCTGGTGGTGAGTGCCCCCACCCCGAGAGTGAATGCCCCACACCCTGGCAGTGAGTGCCCCACACCCTGGCATCTCCCCTCCCTTTCCACCCCCTCCCCATGCCACCCCCCACCTCCCACCCTCCTCCCCTCCCCTTTCCCACCGCTCCCCACCCCGT
>NW_020938473.1:27633-44690 GCF_003984885.1 Neopelma chrysocephalum
CCTCCCACCCTCCTCCCCTCCCCTTTCCCACCGCTCCCCACCCTGTGCCCACCCCGATGCCCCTCTCCCACCCCGTGCCCACCCCGATAGCCCCTCTCCCACCCCTCTCCCCCACTCCCCACCCCTCCCCACCCCGGTGACCCTCTCCCATCCCTCTCCCGCCCTTCCCCAGGCCGTGCCCCCCGCGATGCCCCCGCCCCACCTCGGTGAAGTGCACGTCCTGCGTGGCGGCGAGGCGGAAGCCGCGCTGGCGGCTCTCGTGGCGCAGCAGAGCCCCTGCCAGGCGATATGCCAGGCGCACGTCGCTGCCGAAGTACCCGCGGGCTCCGCGCGTGGCCTCGCGCAGCGCCAGCGCCACCCGGCGCGACTGCCCCGCGTCCCAGCGCGACTCGTTGCCCACCAGCTGCTCCGCCTGGGGGGGGACACGCGGGCTCAGGGTGGCACCGGTGGCACCGCGGGAGGCGCGGGTGTGGTGGCGAGTGCCGGCGCGGCTCACCCAGGGGCGCAGGGCGGCGAAGGCCAGGGTGCTGCAGTTGAAGAGGTTGGGCGGCAGCCACCCCTTGTGCTCGTCGCAGTGGCGCAGGGCCGTGCCTGGTGGGGGACACTCGGGTGGCACCGCCGCGGGCACGGCAGGGAGGGCACCACGGGGGTGTGTCGTGCTGGCAGTGCCATCGCAGCGGTGCCCCCCGGTGCCATCTTGGTGGGGGGGCTGGGAGGGTCGGCCCAGCCCAACTCCGTCTCCGTGGTGGCACCGCCCCAAACCCATTCTAATTGTGCCACCACGATGTCACAACCCCAACTCCAACCCTGCAGTGCCACCAGTGTCACCACCCCAATCCCACCCCAGCAATGCCACCACTCTGTCACACCCCCAGTTCCACCCCAGCAATGTCATCATGGTGTCACCAACCCAACCCCATCCCAGAGGTGCCACCATGGTGTCACCTCCCTGTACCACTCCAGCAATGCCACCACAACTCCCTCCTGCCGAATCCCAGCAATGACCCCGTGGTGTCATCCCACCCCAAACCCATGCCAGCTGTGCCACCATCATGTCACCCCCCAGTCCTGTCCCACTGGTGCCACCACAGTGTCACTATCCCAATCCCATCCCAATGGTGCCACCACTCTGTCACACCCCGCCAGTTCCATCCCAGCAATGCCATGACAGTGTCCCCAGTGCCACCCCACCCTGTGCCTGTGTCCCCACGTACCCACGGAGCCCTTGGGACAGGGTGCGGCCGCCGGGAGCCCAAACCTGGTGCGGGGCCACCAGATGTTGGCCTCGATGGCCCGGGGACAGCTGTCATAGTTCACTGCGGGCATAAGGGTGTCACCGGGGCATAGCGGGCACGCAGGGGGACAGAGGGACACAGGGGGACAGCAGGGTCACCAGGGGGACAGCAGGGCATGCAAGAGGACAGTGAGACACAGGGGGACAGAGGGACACAGGATGACAGTGGGACACAGAGGGACAGTGGCTGACACAGGGTGATAGAGGACACTTATGGTGACACAAAGTGACACAAAGTGACACCAGGTGACACGAGATGACACAAAGCGACACAAGGTGACAGGAGGTGACAGGCGGTGGCACAGCGCCCCCGTGCGGTGCCCACCTTCGCAGCCGCCCGCTGTCACCTCGGCGAAGGGGTTGTCGCAGCGGTCGCAGTGGCGGCCGATGACCCCCGCCTTGCAGGGGCACTGCCCGCTGGTGGCATCGCAGCGCCGCGACAGCGACCCAGTGGGGTAGCACTCGCACGGCTGGCACGTGTCACTCCCCGCGGGCCGGTAGTGGTTGTCCTGGGGGGGACAGGGGGTCACGGCAGGCACAGGGGGGCAGGGGGGGACAGGAGATGAGAAAGGGTGACAGAGGAGGGACAGGGGATCACTGTGGGCACGGGGGGGGCAGAGGGTGGCGGGGGAGGGATTGGGGTGTCACTGTCCCAGTGACAAGGGGTGACAGGAGGGTAGGGGGTCACAGGGGGTCTCAGGGAGTGGCAGAGGGTGACAGGGCATCGCAGGGGGTGGCAGGGAGTCACAGGGTGTTACAGGGGTGGCAGGAGGTGACAGGGGTCACAGGGGCTGACACGGGGTGACAGGGGGTGGAAAGGGTGGCAGAGGGTGGCAGAGGGTGACAGGGGGTGACACGGGGGCAGGGGGTCACCATGGGAATGGTGGGGAGGGGGCAGGGAGTGGCAGGAGGTGACAAGGGGTGGCAGGGGGTGGCAGAGGGTGGCAGAGGGTCACGGGGGGTCACAGAGGGTCACAGGGACTGGCAGGAGGTGACAGGGAGTGTCAGGGTATCACTGCGTGCATGGGGGGGGCAGAGGGGGTGGCAGTGGGTGGCGGGTGGTGGCAGGGTGTGGCATGGGGAGGGTCATTGTGGGCACGAGGGTGTGACAGGAGGTTGCAGACAGTGCCACAGGGTGCCAGAGGGGTGCCAGGGGGTTGCAGAAGTGGCAAAGAGTGGCAGTGGGGCGCCCAGGGGTGCCAGGAGGTGGCAGGAGGTGACAGGGGGTGGCAGGGGGAACAAGAGGTCACTGAGGGCACGGGGGGATGACAGGGGGTGGCAGGGGGTCACTGAGAGCACAGGGGGGATGACAGGGGTGGCAGGGAGTGGCAGGTGGTGCCAAGGGGGTGCCAGGGGGTGCCAGTCCCACCTTGCAGTGACACTCGCCCGTGGTCTTGTTGCAGTCGGGGTCGAAGCCCCTCGAGGCATCGCAGCTGCAGGGGCCACACGTGGGGTGTCCCCACCACCCCCGCGGGCACGGCTGGGCCTCCCTGTGGGCACCAGGGCTGGCACCGAGGGGGACACCGCCTTGGGCACCCCCACGGGGCTGCTCGGACACCCCTCCGTGTCCTCTTTGCCCCCATAGTGTCACTCGGACCCCCACAGTGCCCCTTGTGCCCCCACAGTGCCCCCTGCACCCTCATAGTACCCCTTGGACCCCCACAGTGCCCCCTGGATCCCCACCCTGACCCTTGCCCACCCACTGTACCCCCCACATGCCCACCCTGCCCTTGCCCACCTGCCATGCCCCCCGTGTGCCCACCCTGCCCTTTCCGTGCCTTGCCTGCCCCCTCCCAGCCCCCCCTGGTGTCCCCGCAGTGTCACCCACCGGTGCTGGCACAGGGTGCCGAAGGTGCCCGGGGGGGCAGTGGCAGGCGTAGCCGGGGGCCGTGCCCGGCCGGCGGGTGCACGTGCCCGGGGGCTCGCAGGGGTCCAGGGCACAGGCGCTGACACAGCTGTCCCCAAAGTACCCTGGGCATGGGCACAGCGTTGGGGACATGGCCTTGGGGACATGGCATCGGGCAGGCAGGGATGGGGACAGAGGGGCAGGGATAAAGGGGTGGCAGTGCCCAGGGAGGGTGGGACAGGGACAAGGGGATGTCAGTTCTCTGGGGACAGTGATAAGGGGTGACAGTGCCCAGGGCCAGTGACGGGGTGGCAGTGCCACGGGGACAATGCTGAGGGTGGCTGTGCCCAGGGAGGGTGCAGTGCCCTGAGGGGCAGGGAGGATGTCAGGGGGGCCCCTGCCCACCAGCATGGCACTGGGGGTGTCACAGGGGTGTCACTGTCCTAGGAAGTGTCAAGGGGGTGTCAGGGGGTGCTGGGGGGGGTCGCTGCTCACCAGGGTGGCACGGGGGGGGGCATCAGTATCCTGGGGGTGTCAGGGGGATGTTAGAGGGGTCTTGGAGGGGGTCAGGGGTGTCCTCTCTCACTGGGGTGGCACTGGGGGGGGGTATCAGTATCCCAGGGGTCTCAGGGGTGTGTTGGAGGGGTCTCAGGCAGTGTTGGGGGGGTCTCGGGGGGAGTCGGGGGGTCCTCTCTCACCGGGGTGGCAGCGGCACGAGAAGCTGTCCCAGTCGTCGCTGCAGTAGCTGTGGGGGGGGGCAGGGCCCCGAGTCGCAGGGGTCGGGCAGGGCACAGCCCCCCTCCACGTTCACCTGGGCAGCCTGTGCCAGGCTCAGGGCACCTGCCGTCACCGCCGCGTCCCCCACGCGCAGCCCCTGCGGGGTCACCCGTCAGTGCCCCCCACCGAGAGCCAAGACCACCCCACGCGCTACCCCCGACACGCCCCCCGCAGTGTCCCTCAGTGCCACCCGGGACCCCCCGAGACACTCGGACCCCCTTCCCGGTGTCACCCCTCCTCGGTGTCCTCCCACCGTGACACGGGACCCCCCGGGACAACCCAGACCCCTCTGCATTGTGTCACTCTCCCTCCTGCCCGTGCCCCCCCGGTGCCCCCTGTGCCCCCTGTGCCCACCCCGCACCCGTCGTGCCCCCCGGTGCCCCGTTAGCTGCAGGCATCCCCGGAATCCCTCCTCCCTATGGCCCCCTGGTGCCCCCCCCGCGCTCCCCCGGTACCTTTCATAACCCCCGTGCCCCCTGTGCCCCCCCCGCCCCGTTACCTGCAGGTACCACCGGAACCCCTCCTCCCTGTGCTCCCCCCGCACCCCCGGTGCCCCCCGTGCCCCCTGGTGCCCTGTTACCTGCAGGCACCCCCGGAACCCCTCCTCCACGGTTCCCCCTTCCCCGGGCAGCCCCCCCAGGCTGAGGGTCCGCAGCCGCAGCCCCTGCAGCTCCCCGGGCACGTCGCCCACCGCCTGTGGGGGGCACAGGGACCCCCGTGGGTGCCTCAGGGTGGCACGGAAGGTGCCGGGATGGCACCCACGGGGGTCGGCAGGGCGAGTTCCTCCCACCTGGTGGCGGCCGTAGTCGAGGGTGAGGAGGAGGAGGGTGGTGGGGGGGTCGCGGCCGGGCCCCCCCCCCCGCAGCTCCAGCTCCACGTGGTGCCAGGCGCCGTCGTCTACCTTGGCCTGGGGCAGGCGCAGCGCGGCCAGGCGGGCACCCCCCTGCCAGGCCCCCACCTCCAGCTGCCCCTCGCTCAGCTGCAGGGGTGGCACACGTCAGGGACCCCGAAAACCTGGGGGGGCACTGGGAAATACACCCCCCCCTCCAGGGGGAATGTCGTCCCCCAGAAGTGGCACCTCCTGGCACTGCCACCCCCCCCAGGCAATAACCCGCCCAGGGCAATATCCCCCCCGTGCTCTCCCCCGTGCCCCCCCGTGCTCCCACCTGTGCCCCTCGATGCCCCGCGTGACCTCCCCGTGCCCCTCTGTGCCTCCCCGTGCTCCCCGTGCCCCCCGTGTCCCCCGTGCTCCCCGTGCCCCCCTGTACTCCCCGTGTTGCCCACGCCCCCCGTGTCCCCCGTGCTCCTCCCCGTGTCCCCCGGTGCCCCCCGTGCCCCCCGTGCCCACCTGCAGGGTGAGGCTGAGGCGCCCCCCCGCCCCCGCCCTCAGCAGGACCCCCCGTGGGTGGCGGGTGCGGAACATGAGCCGGAGGTGCCAGGGCAGGGCGAGGGGCAGCGCCAGCCCCGCCCACGCCACGCGGCTGCTGCCCACGAACCGCTGCGGGGCCGCCATCTCTGCGGGAAACACGCGTGGGGCCGGGCCCGGCCCCGGGACCCCCCCCCCCGCACCCAGCCCGGGCACCCCCCGACCGTGGGGTGGGGGTACATCCCACACCGCACCCACCCACGGACCCCACAGGGACCCCCGCATCCACTCAGGGACCCCCCCCGCAACCACCTATGGACGCCCCACAACCACTCACGGACCCCCCATCCCCATCTGGGACCCCCCATAACCCCACAGAGACCCTTCCCAACCCCCACGGACCCACCCCCACACGGACCCCCCGCTCCCCTCATGAGACTCCCCACTCTCCCACGGACCCCCTCGCTCCCCCCAAGGACCACCCCCCGCCCCCCACGGCCCCTCTCCACGCACACCCCATGACCCCCCCGTGCCCCCTGGTACCTTCCTGGCAGGTTTTGCCCCCGAAGCCGAGGGGGCAGCGGCAGCTGAAGCCCCCCCACTCGTGCACGCAGGTGCCCCCATTGTGGCACGTGGTGGGGTCGCAGAGGGTCTTCTTGTGAGGGCAGCCTGGGAGGGGCACAGGGGGGTCACACCCCACACCTCCCCGGCCTCCCGGCCCTGTCTTGCCACATCCGGGGGGGCACAGACACCCCCCCATCCCCGGCATCCCCATCCCCCCCACACCACACCCAGAGGGCACAGAACCCCCCCCTCCACTCCTGGTACCCCCTAACCTCCCACCCCACACCCGGGGAGCACAGACCCCCCCACACCCTGAGCATCCCCTGACCCCCACCCCAAGGGGGTAGAGACTCCCACACCCCTGGCACACCCCTCCACCCCCAAAGGGGGCACAGGCCCATCCAGCCCCCCAGCCTTGGCATCCCCCCATCCCAGTCCCCCTCCCCACACCCAGAGGGCACAGACCCCCAGTCCCGGCACCCCCTCCCACCTCACACCCAGGGGGCACAGCCTCGCTGCCCTGTGTCATCCCATAACCCCCCATCCCATTTTCCCCCCCCCCAAAGGCTCTCAGCCCCCCGCAGCCCCCCGGGCTGCCCTCCCCGTGCCCCCAGTGTCCCCGTGCCCACCGGGCAGGGTGCCGTTGTTGGCGATGAAGGTGCCCATGTCCACGGGGCGCTGGTCGATGTGCAGGTGCCTCATACACCCCACAAAGTGGCGGCTCCGGATCGGGAAACTCTCGGGCAGCGTCGGGACCCCCCCCAAGCAACAGCGGCCCTGTCAGGTCCAGCGACCTGCAGAGCCCAACAGCAGCCGGGGGGGGGGGCTAAGGGACCACCCAGGGACCCCATAACTCATGGGGACCATCAGGGACCAGCCACAGACTCTATAACACATGGGGAACCCCAGAGATCACATAGACACCCCAAAGCTCATGGGGACCCCAAGGGATCCTAAAACCCATGGGGACTCTGAGGGAACCCCAAGGATCACCCCTCCACTCCGAAACCCATTGGGGTTTGAGGGACCCCCCAGGGACCCCCCAACACATGGGGACCCTCAGGGAACCCCAAGGGACACCCAGTCACCCCAAAAGCCGTGGGGGCTCAAGGGACTCCCCAGGGACCCCCCAAGCCACGGGGAACCCCAGGGACCCCCCAGGGACCCCCACCCACACACCAATCCATGGCACCCCCAGGGCAATACACCCCTGGCACTGCCCCCTATGGCTATAACCCCCCCACGGCCATAACCCCCCCATGGCAATAACCCTCCCAGGGCGATACACCCCCCTGGCACTGCCCCCCCATGCCAAAAAAAACCCTCCCAGAGCAATACAGCCCCCTGGCAGTGCCCCCCATGGCAATAACCCCCCCGGGGCACCCCCCCCCATGCCAATGCCCCCCTCCCACGGCAATAACATCCCCCATGGCAATACACCCCCCTGGCACTGCCCCCCAATGCCCAAAAACCTCCTCCCAGAGCAATACACCCCCCTGGCACTGCCCTCATGCCACACCTCCTGCTCCCCCCGCCCCCTCTCACATCCCTCCCCCCCCGCAACGTCCCCCCCTCACTTCTTGGTGCCCCCCTGGGTGCCCTGGGCCGCGCAGGAGTAGTTGGCGAGGCGGTGCCCGAAGCGCAGTGCCATGGCCATGTCACAGTCGTCCACTGCCACCACGGCCACCTTCTGCTCCGAGGGGCCCTGCGGGACCCCCGAGCGCCCCACCACGGCCTGGGGGGGCACCGTGTCACGGGGGGGCATGGGAACACCCCCCGAACACCCCCCCCCCCCACCAGGGTAATTCCCCCCCGGGCAATACCCCCCGTGCCAATCACCCCCTGCCAGGGTAACAACCCCCCCAGGGCAATACCCCCTGTGCCAATGTCCCCTCCAATGGGCAATATGCCCCCCTGGCATTGCCCCCCATGCCAATAACCCCCCCCGGGGCAATACTCCCTGTGTCAAAACCCCCCCTGTGCCCCCACCTTGTTGTAGTAGTGCAGCTGCACCCGGTGCCACTGCCCGTCACTGACGCCCCCAGGCACGAACGGGGACACGGTGGTGGTGGTCTCACCTGCGGGCACAGAGCCAGGGGGGACGGGGGTGTAGCACTGCATGGCATGCAGTGCCAGGGATGCAGTGCCAGGGATACAGTGCCAGGGATTTACAGAATGGGATGCAGTGCCAGGGAGGCAACACATAGGACGCAGTGCCAGAACTGGAATGGCAGGGATGCAGTGCCAGGGATGTACAGCATGGGATGCAGTGCCAGGAATGGATGCCAGGGATGCAGTGCCAGAGATGTAGTGCCAGGGATTTACAGAATGGGATGCAGTGCCAGGGATGTGACACATAGGATGCAGTGCCAGGGATGGGATGCCAGGGATGCAGTGCCAGGGATGCAGTGCTAGGGATGTGACACGCAGGGTTGCAGGGCCAGGGCTGTAAAGTGTGGGATGCAGTGCCAGGGATGCAGTGCCAGGGGTGCATGGCATGCAGTGCCAGGGAAAGGATGGCAGGGAGGCAGTGCCAGGGATGTGCTACTCAGGATGTGCACCAGGGATACAGTGCCAGGCAGTGCCCAGGATGCAGTGCCAGGGATGTGGCACATAGGATGCAGTGCCAGGGATGGGGTGCCCAGGATGCAATGCCAGGGACATGAACCAAGGCATGTGATGCCTGGGATGCACATGCTGGGGTGCGGTGCCAGGCAGTGCCAGGGACAGGATGTGTGAGATGTGATGCCCAGGATGCAGTGCCAGGCAGTGCCAGGGACAAAGAGCTGGGGATGGAATGCCTGGGATGGGACGCCTGGGATGCAGAGCCAGGGAGGAGATACCCAGGATACAGTGCTGGGATGCAGTGCCAGGCAGTGCCATGGATGGGATGCCCAGGATGGGATGCCCAAGATGCAGTGCCAGGCCGTGCAGGGATGGGATGCCCTGGATACAGTGCCAGGCAGTGCAGGGATGGGGTGCAGGCAGTGCAGGGATGGGATGTCCAGGATGGGATGCCCTGGATACAGTGCCGGGCAGTGCAGGGGTGGGGTGCAGGCAGTGCAGGGATGAGATACCAGGGATGCAGTGCCAGGTAGTGCAGGGATGGGGTGCCCAGGATGCAGTGCTGGGATGCAGTGCCAGGCAGTGCAAGGATGGGGTGTCCAGGGTGCAGTGCCCAGCCATGGCAGTGCCTGGCAGGGAAGCCAGGGCGTGGTGCCAGGCGGTGCCAGGCAGTGCCAGCTGTGCCCATACCTGCGGAGAAGGTGAGCTGGAGCTGCTCCCCCACGATCTCCAGGGCCACGAAGTCGTGGCGCTCGTTGAAGCGCCCGTTGTACAACAGGAGCCCGTCCCGCTCCCGCGTGGCAAACCTGGGGGAGCACCAGTGTCGGGGGGGTACCAACACCCCCCGGGCCTAACCGTGCCCCCCAAACACCCCCCGGCCCTGACCGTGCCCCCCAAACACACCCTAACACCCCCCTGTGCCCCCCAAACACACCCTGACACCCCCCAATTATACTGTGCCCCCCAATCTTACTGTGCTCCTCAAACACACTCCAAACTTGACTGTGCCCCCCAAACACACTCCAACACCCTCCAGGACTCCCAGTGACCCCCAAACACCCCTTGGGCCTGACTGCACCCCCCAAACACACCCCAACACCCACTGTGCCCCCCAAAAACACCCTGACACCCCCCAACCTTACTGTGCCCCCCAAACACAGTCCAACATCCCCCGGACCTGACCATGCCCCCCAAACACACCTTGACACCTCTAACCCCCCTATGCCCCCCAAACACACCCCAACAACCAACATATCCTGCTGTGCCCCCCAAGCATGCCCCTCACCCTCCGGGCCCCCCTGTGCCCCCCAAAGACACCCCAACACTCCCCAGACCTGACTGTGCCCCCAAACACACCCCAACACCCCCTGCTCCATCCCCCTGCATCCGCTGGGTGCCCATCACTCACCGTCCCCGTGTAGTGCCCCCACCCCACTGCCCTGCATGCCAAGAGGTCACCCCACTACCCCACACCCTTTGCCCCCCCGCTGTGCCCTCAGGGAACCCACCACCCCACATTTCATCACCCCCACCCACCCAACACCCACGGGACACCCATCACCCCAAAACCCATGACCCCCCACCCAATATCCCCAGGAACACCCATCACCCCACACCCCACATGATACCCCCGGGGAGCCCCCCCCCCACAAATGACACCCCAGGGACACCCATGACCCATCACCCCCCACCCCCCGACCCCACACCCGCCCTGGTGCCCCCTGGGTGCCCCCTCAGTGCCGCCCCGGTGCTCACGTGAGGCCGAGGGTGAAGTGGAAGCGCTGGCGGAGCCCGCGGAAGGTGAGGAAGGATTTGGGGGGGAAGCTGCGGGTGCTCATGGCACAGAAGGGCTTCTCGTAGTGCCCGGGGGGGCACTGGCACCGGAACCCCCCCACCAGCAGGTTCAGACATGTACCCCCATTCCGGCAGACCCCCGGCGTGCAGCGGCCCCCCCGGGCACTCAGCTCGCAGTGCTCCCCTGGGGGACACATGGGACCCCAAAATTAGGGGGACAGGGTCCCTTTTCCCCCCTCATTAACCCCAGAGAGCCCCCCTCGGGCACTCAGCTCGCAGGGCTCCCCTGGGGGACACCCAGAACCCCAAAATTAGAGGGTGGGGTCCCATCTCCTCCCTACCGCTCCCCTGTGGAACACCCACAACCCAAAAAATCAGGGTGAGGGGTCCAATCTCACCCCCCATTAACCCCAGAGAGCCTCCCCAAGTGGTCAGCTCCCAGAAGCCCCAAGAAGTCCCAAATCGGGGGGTGGCAGGGTAGGAGTCCCCTCTCCCTCCCCCCCCAGCATCTTTATCCTCAGCTCCATCACCATGGCAACCACCTCCCATCACCATGGCAACCAGGAGAAGCCCCCTCCCCTCACATCCCCTCCCCCATCTGGGGGTCCGGTGGGGGGTTGGGGGTCCCCAGGGTGGAGGTGGGGGTGATGTCCCCAGTGTCACCAGTCCCCCCGTGACCCTGAGGGGTGTCCCCAGGGGTCCCCACCCCACACAGGGGTTCCCCAGGGCTCTGCCCCCCCCCCAAATGTCCCTGTCCCCCCTACAGGGACCTCATGGGGGGACCATGGGGGGGCTGGGGGGGACAGGGGGGACAGGGAGGTGTGAGGGAGAGGGGGCAGAGGAGAGGGAGGGAGGTGGGGAGATGGAGGAGGAGGAGGTTGAAGGGATAGAAACAAAGGGGAGGAGGGAGGATGGGGATGGAGAAGGGATGGAGGAGAGATGGAGGGGGATGGAGGGATGGAGGGATGGATAAGAGGAGGGAGGGAGGGATGGAGGGAGGGATGATGGGAATGAACACCATGAGGAAGGAAAGGATGGAGGAGGAAGGGAGGGAGAAATGGAGGGAGGGAGAAATGGAGGGAGGGAGGGAGATTGAAGAGGAGGTGATGAGGGAAGATGAGGATGGACACCAGGAAGAAGGGATGGATGGATGGATGGATGGATGGATAAGGGGAAGGAGGGAAGGAGGAAAGGAGGGAGGAAGAACGGATGGATGGATGGCAGGATGGAGGGATGGGTGGAGGGATGGAGGGATGGATGGATTGATGGAGGGATGGATGGATGGAGGACTGGATGGAGGATGGAGGATGAAGGATGGAGGGATGGATAGATGGATGGATGGATGGATGGGGGGATGGATGGATCTAGGGATGGATGGATGGATGGATGGATGGATGGATGGATGGATGGATCTCAGGCTGGACAGAGGATGGAGGATGGCAGAGGCTGCCTGAGGCCCCCGGGCCGGCGCCGCTCACCGGTGAAGTCCTCGTGGCACTCGCAAGCGTAGCCGCCCTCGCGGCTGCGGCAGCGCCCGTGGGCACCGCAGGGGCTGGAGTAGCACAGGTCGATCTCGGTCTCACAGTAGTCGCCGGTGAAGCCGGGCGGGCAGCGGCAGCGCAGCCCCGGCACGGGCCGGATGGGCCGGAACAGGATGGTGTCGGAGGCCAGGAAGGGCGCGGAGCTGTCGAAGCGCAGCACGGCCACGCAGCGCATGTAGTTCTCGCAGGGCTCGCGCAGGCACACGTTGTCATCAAAGGGCAGCACCCGCTGTGCCGTGGTGGCCGCCAGCAGCGAACGGTTGAGGTAGAGCCGCTCCTGCAGCTCCTCGGAGGAGAAGAAGCGCGAGGCCGCGGGCGGCGGCAGCAGCGCCGACAGGCTCACGTTGAGGATCCGCGCCGGCCCCACGTCTGTGTCTGCCTGGATGTTGAAGAGCACGACGCGGTGCCGGGGGGTGCCCAGCACGGCCGCCACCCCCTCGAGGAAGCGGCCGAGCAGCGGCGACAGGAAGAGCTCCTGCGACATGTCGGCCAAGCGCAGGGTGATGCTGTTGCTGAGCATCTCGTCCGTGATCACCGTCACCCGCAGCACGCACTGCGCGCTGGCGCTGTGCACGCCGTCTGGGGACACGGGGACATGGGTCAGCGGGGGGAAATGGGGACACCAGGCACACAGGGGGGAACTGGGGACACTGGGGACACGGGGTCAGCAGGGTGGGCTGGGGACACCAGGGATACGGGGGGGAACTGGGGATACTGAGAACATGGGTCAGCAAGGGGGGCTGGGGATGTTAGGGGACATGGGGTCAGCAGGGGGGGCTGGGGACATTGGGGGATCAGGGGTGGGGGACATTGGGGTCTGGGTACATTGGGGGGTCAGGGCTGGAAGGGTCTGGGACATTAGGGTCTGGGGGATATTGGGGTCTGGGGGATATTGGGGTCTGGGGGACATTGAGGGGTCGGGGGAGGGCCTGGGGGACACTGGGGGGGAGGCAGGGGTGGATGGTCTGAGGGTGGGTGGTGGGGTGGGCATGGGGTGACCAACCCAGTGACCAACCCCATCGGGCACTGGCAAGTGGGGCTGGGGCTGGTTATGGGACTGGTGCTGGTTATGGGGTTGGTTACAGGGCTGGTTATGGGACTTGCACTGGTTATGGGGCTGTTGCTGGTGATGGGGCTGGGTCTGGTTATGGGGCCGGGGGAGTCAAAGTCCCTGCCCAGCATTGGGACGCCCCCCTTCCTCCTCCTGCTCCTCCTCCTCCCGGGGCAGTGGCACTCGGGACAGATGGGCAGCGGGCAGACAGATGGACAGAGGGAGCGGGGGGACAGCGGGGGGCCCAGAGGGGGTGACAGAGGGGGGGTGGCGGGGCCGGTGGCCCGTGGCCGGTGGCCGGTGGCGGGGAGGGGGTTGCCATGGCCGCGACTGCGGGGGCCCAGCTATGGCCGGACCTTTTGTTCCCCTCGCGGCTGCCCCTGCGCTCGGGGGGGCTTGGGGGGCCCCCAGCCCCCACCTTTTGTGCCCTGGGCCCCCCGTTTTGTGTGGCCGGAGCAGGGACCCCAAACTGGGGGCAGGGGGGCCAACACGTAGATGGGGACAAGGGACATCACGGCCTGGGCTGTGACTCAGTTTCCCTCCCTGCTCTGGGGAGGGGGGTAAGGAGATGCTCCCCCACCCTGGGGTGATCCCCACCCCAGGGAGCACCTCCTGGCCCCCCTGAATCAAGGGTACACCCCCCTCTTATGCCACGACCCCCCCATTGCGTTTGGGGACCCCCCAGTGAGGACATCGAGGTGCTCCCCCCCCCAAAGACAAGCACTGGGGTCTCCTGGAAACATCCATTGGGGTGCCAGGACCCCCCAGTACTGCGCTGCACCTCGAGTCCCCTCAAATTCACCCACTGGGACCCCCAGCACCCACCCAAGGGTAGCAGGACTCCCCCCTTGCACACACCAGCCTCTGCAACACCCCCCCCAGGTACACACAGTGGGTCCCACCCCCCCAGCGCCACACAGAGAGGTGCCAAGACCACTCCAACACCCACCAGGGTCCTGCCCCCCCCAAAAGAAGGTGCACTGTGGTACTGGACCCCTCTGGACACCCCAGAGGATGGGGGAGGAAAAGGGGGTGCTGGGGACCTGAATGCCTCCAGAGGGGTGTCCGAGCTGTGGGGGGCACAGCATCCCCCTCACCCCCCCCTCACCTGGATCTGGAGGGTGGGGGCAGCCAAGATGGGGTGGTGGGGCCCCAAAACACCTCAGTGGGTTGGCAGGACCCCAAAGCACATCAGCCCCCCCACCCCGATCTGAAGGTTGGGGGCAGCCAAAATGGTGTGGGGAGACCCCATAACACCCCCAAACATCCCCCACCTCCTGTGCCCAGCCCAACACCCTGGGTAGGGGTCCTACCGGACACGGAGACCCTCATGACGGCCTCCAGCGGGCGGTTGTTGTCCAGGGCGGGGCTGAGCCGCAGCTCCCCGCTCTGAGGGTCCAGCAGCACCAGGTTGAGCTCGTTGCCCTGCTCGAATGTGTAGGTGAGGTGGTCGGACACATCGGGGTCGTGGGCTGGGATGCGGCCAATGACACCGCCGGGGAAGCTCCCGGAGCGGTTGGTGATGTAGTTGTTGAAGAGGATCTCGAAGTTCTTCAGCTGGGGGCTGTTGTCGTTAGTGTCGCGCAGCCGCACGTGCACAGTGGCCCGGCTGACCAGCGGCGCCGACGTGGCCTGGACCACCATGACGTACTCAGCTTTGGCCTCGTAGTCCAGGTCGGCCAGCGCCGTGAGCTCCCCGGAGAAGATGTCCAGCTGGAAGACCTCCGGGATGTTGCCCTCCACGATCTGGTACATGATCTGGGCGTTGGTGCCCTCATCAGGGTCGGTGGCCGTGATCCGGGCCACCACCAGCCCGATGGGGCTGTTCTCCTCCACGAAGATGTCGAACTCATCGCGCTCGAAGACAGGCGGGTTGTCATTGATGTCCAGCACCGTCACCTGGATCTCCACCGGCGTCCGCCGCACCGGCACCCCCTTGTCGACGGCGAAGGCCCGCAGGGAGTAGAGCGGTACGTTCTCCCGGTCCAGGCGGCGCAGGGTGCGGACGATGCCTGAGGTGGACTCGATGATGAAGTCACCATCGCCGTCATCGCCCCCCTGGAAGGTGTAGAAGACCCTGCCGTTGAGCCCAGAGTCGCGGTCGGTGGCGGAGACCTGCAGGACGCTGGTGAAGGTGGGGACGTCCTCGTAGACGGAGCCCTGGTAGGAGTGGCGGAGGAACTGCGGCGCGTTGTCGTTGACGTCGCTCACCAGGATCTCCAGGTAGGTGGTGTCGGATTTCTGGGGGATGCCGTTGTCCCGCGCCGTGATGGCCAAGGTGTAGGACACCTGGTCCTCGTAGTCCAGCTCCATCTGGGTGGTGACGGCGCCAGTGTTGGCGGCGATGCGGAACTGGGGGATGCTGTCCTCCATCAGGTAGGTGATGCGGGCGTTCTCCCCGGTGTCCTCGTCCGTGGCGCTGATCACCACCACCGTAGTGCCCACCGGCCGGTCCTCGTTGATGTTGACGGTGTAGTGGGAGCTCTGGAAGACGGGACGGTGGGTGTTGGCGTCGGTGACGTTGACAACCACCAGGGCAGTGTCCTGGCGGGTGCCGTCGGACGCTGCAACAGTGAGCAGGTACTGTCGCTCCAGCTTGTAGTCCAGGGGCAGGGCGAGCGAGATGAGCCCTCCACCGCTCTGGCTGGTGATGGAGAAGCGGTTGCGGGTGTTGCCGCTGGAGATCTGATAAGTGATGACGCTGTTGGCATCACGGTCGACGGCAGACACTGTGAGGACGCTCGTCCCCACCGCCGCGTCCTCGTTGAGGCGAGCACCGTATTCCCTCTGGGTGAACTCGGGGCTGTTGTCATTGACATCCAGGATGGTGACACTGACGCTGGCCGTGGAGGCCATGGGGGGTGTCCCCTGGTCCTGCGCCTCCACGCCGAAGCTGTAGAAGTCCATGGCCTCCCGGTCCAGCTCAGAGGCCACCACAATCCAGCCGGTGCCATTGTTGATGGCGAAGGGGAAGCCAGCGCCGGTCTCCAGCAGGGTGTAAACCAACCGGCCATTGTCCCCTGAGTCGGCGTCAATGGCCTGCACGTGGATGACGGAGTAGCCCACGGGGACGTTCTCCAGCACGGTGGCCTGGAAGGGCGTGCTGACGAAGATGGGGGCATTGTCATTGACATCCAGCACCTGCACGGTGACCAACCCGCTGATGTTGGAGAGGGGCGGGCGGCCGCCATCCTGTGCCCGGATGCGCAGCGTGAACTCCTTGGTGACCTCGAAGTCCAGGGGGGTGACGACGTCCAGGGCGCCCGTCTGGGCGTCGATGTAGAAGTGGCCACGGGTGTTGCCGCTGACGATGCTGTAGTGCACCAGGGCGTTGCTGCCCTTGTCACGGTCAGTGGCCGTCACCCGCAGCACGGCTGCATTGGGCACCACATCCTCAGGCACCTGTGCCACGTAGCGCCGTTCGCTGAACTGAGGCGCGTTGTCGTTGTCGTCCTCCACCGCGATGCGCACGGTGGCCGTGGCACTGCGGGGCTCCTGGCCCTGGTCCGCCGCCTCCACCAGCAGCTCGAAGGCATCCACCGCTTCCCGGTCCACGGAGCCACGTGTGCGGACGACGCCAGAGCGGGGGTCGATCTCGAAGACCTCGTTGGCGCCGCCAGCATTGAGGAGCCGGTAGAGCACGTTGGCATTGGGCCCGGCGTCGCCGTCAGTGGCCCGCACAGTCAGCACCTCGTAGCCCACCTCCAGGTTCTCCCGCACGCTCTCACGGTACTCGGGCTGCTCAAAGGACGGGTCGTGGTCGTTGGCGTCACCCACGGTGACGGTAAGCGTGGCCATGGCGCTGCGCCGGGGCACACCGTGGTCGGCTGCCGTCACGCGGAACACGTGGGTGCTCTTGCTCTCACGGTCCAGCGGTGCCGCCGTGGTGACGGCGCCTGTCACGGGGTCCACGGTGAACAGGGCGTCGGAGCGACTGTCAAAGAGCGCGGCCATGGCGTAGAGCAGCCGCCCTGCCTCGCCCTCATCAGGGTCCTGCGCCGTCACCCGTATCACCGGCGTCCCCGCGGGCCGGTTCTCCTCCACCGTGGCCTGGTAGCTGGAGGGCTGGAACTGCGGCGCTGTATTGGGGCTCCGGCGGGGTCGGAGGATGGAGGGTCTGGGGGCTGCTCTGATCTTGGGGTCCCCAACAGCCCTGGAGCCCATCGTGTCCCCTGTGCCACTGGTGCCTCCAGTGTGTCCAGTATTCCCAGTGTTCCTGGTGTCCCTGGGGACTTCCCTGGTGCTCTCAGTGTCCCTGG
>NW_020938474.1:0-8420 GCF_003984885.1 Neopelma chrysocephalum
GTGTCTGAGAGTTTCTGATCGTTTGTGTGTCTGAGCATGTTTGAGAGTGTCTGAGAGTTTCTGAGGTTGTGCAAGAGTGTCTAAGTGTGTCTGAGTGTGTCTGACTGTGTCTGAGTGTGTGCAAATGTGTCTCAGTGTGTGCGAGTGTGTGTGAGTGTGTGTGAGTGTGTCTGTGTGCGAGTGTGTTTGAGTGTGTGCGAGTTTGTTTGAGTGTGTATCAATGTGTCTGAATGTGTCTGAGTGTTTGTGAGTGTATCTGAGTGTGTGTGGAAGAGTGTCTTAGTGTGTCTCAGTGTGTGTGAGTATGTCTGTGTGTCAGAGTTTGTCTGAGTGTGTCTCAGTGTGTGCAAGTGTGTCTGATTGTGTGCGTGTCTGAGTGTGTACGAGTGTATCCAAGTTTCTCCAAGTGTATCTGAGTGTGTCTTAGTGTATCTGAGTGTTTCTTAGTGTATCTTAGTGTTTGCGAGTGTGTGTGATTGTGTGTGACTGTGTCTGTCTTAGCATGTCTGCGAAAGAATGCCCTTCCAACCACGAAAAAAAAGACCTGATCCTCCGTCTCTCGCCTTCTGTTGATGCAGCACTCTCGGCACCACGTGCACAGCAAGAGCTTTCTGGGCCGGCACCTTTGGTCTGGGAGGAATTTTCATCCGTATTCAGTTTTAGCCCTCGGATGGCCGAATGCAGCGCGACTCTCCTCCCCCCGAACGACTGCCCTTCTAGGCATGAAAAAAGGCCTGACCCTCCGTCTATCACTTGCGGTTGCTGCGCCACTTCCGGCACTACGTGTACAGCAAGACCTTTCTGGGCGGGCACCTTTGGTCTGGGAGGAATCTTCGGCCGTATTCAATTTTGGCCCTCGGACGGCCAATGAAACAGAGCAAAGCCTGAAAAGTTAACTTAGTATAGCAAAACAAGGTTTGAAGAGTTAACTCAGAATGCATGCTCTGAGCAAAGGCATAAAGAACTGATTTTCAAGAACAACGGAGATAATAAATTCATTAAGGAATACGGACACACTGACACAAAGACCATGAAGAGAACAAAATGCTAACATAGACAAATGGAAAGAAGACAGAGGAAGATAAGGAAAAGGAGATGAGCCAGGGCCTAGCACTCTTGCCAAATATTAGAAACTTCTGCCAAATATACAGGAAAGTCAGCCAAAATAGAGAGAATTCAGAAGTTTACGTGAGAAAGAGGAGTAGATTCAGGACCCCTGAGGCTGAAGTAACAGGATGTACCCTCGAAACTCTCCCCAAATTGATGACCACACCCCTGACTCCACCCTAACTCTGTCTGTTATGAATATTATAACTAGATGTTGCAAAACATAAATATGTATGAGATGATGATGTAATCTATCACAAAAACTGTATAAATAGTGCAGCTGTTCACTGCCTGCTTCGGAACTCTGTGTCCAGCGCGAGCTGGGAGTTCCCCAACGTTGCAATAAATACCTCCCGCTTATAGACTAAAAACTCTGTCTCTGAGCAGTCTCTCTGTGCCTTTTTGGGGGCATAAAATTGGCTCACCAATTTAGGAACGGGGCTCTTGCCCTTGAACAACTGCCCCTCCAGCCAGGAAAGAAAGGCCTGACCCTCCGTCTCTCACCTGCCGTTGGTGCGCCACTCTCAGCACTACGTGCACAGCAAGGGCTTTCTGGGCGGGCACCTTTGCTCTGGGAGGAATCTTCGTCTGTATTCAATTTTTGTCCTCGGACGGCCAATGTAGGAAGGGGGCTCTTGCCCGCAAACAACTGCCCTTACAGCCACGATAAAAGTCCTGACCCTCCGTCTCTCACCTGCCTTTTGTGCACCACTACCTGCACAGCAAGAGTTTTCTGGGCGGGCACCTTTGGTCTGGGAGGAATCTTTGTCCATATTCAATTTTGGCCCTCGGACGGCCGATTTAGGAATGGGTCTCCTGCCCGCAAACAACTGCCCTTACAGCCACAAAAAAAAGCCCTGACCCTCCGTCTCTCACCTGCCTTTGGTGCAGCACTCTCGGCACTACGTGCACAGCAAGAGCTTTCTGTGCGAGCACCTTTGGTTTGGGAGGAATCTTTGTCTGTATTGAATTTTGGGAGGGATCACCCTCAGACCCCTGGTCCTCCCCCCACTGCCGGTACCATCCCTGGGAGCACCTCCAGGCCCCGGTACCCCCTGGACCACCGGATCACCCCCAGACCCCTAGTACTCCCTGGACACCCGGTACTGCCCCCCAGACCACCCCCAGCCCCCGGTACCCCTGGACTGCTGGTACTGCCCCCCCGATCACCCCCAGACCCTGATACCGCCCTCAGGATCACCCCTAGACTGCCAGTACCCCTGGACTGCCTGTACTGACCCCTGGGATCACCTCCAGACCCCAGTACCCCCCAGACTGCTGGTACCACCCCCCAATCACCCCCAGACCCCACTACCCCCAGACTGCCTGTACCAACCCCCACATCACCCCTGGGGCCACTTCCAGATGCCAAGATGCCCCCAAACCACCCCTTAGACCCGGCTCCCCCTTCCCAGTACCCCCCAGTATTGCCCCCTCCCCCTCTCCTGGTACTCCCTGGGGGCTCCTGGTGCCCCTAGTCCCCCTCCAGTCCTCCCAGTGCCCTCCCGCCATGGCTGTCGGGACTCCTCTGGTATAGCCCACCCCCCAGGGAGAGCGCCAAACCCCCCCAATGCCCCCAGTTCTCCTTCAACCAGCCCCTCCCAGTGCCCCCCCAGCCCCATGGCCTGCAGACCCAGGGTGCCTCAGTCCCCCCAGTCGATCCCAGTACCACCCCACACCATCCCCAGGATCACCCAGTGCCTCCCAGTACTGTCCCAGGTCCTGCACTGGGAGCTGGGGTGGGACACCCAGACCCAGGGGGTTCACCCAGAGCCAGGGGGGGACAGCCAGTGTTGGGGGGGACACTCAGAGCAGGAGGCCATCCAGAGCTGGGGAGGGGGACACCCAGAACTGGGGGGGACACCTATACCCGGGGGGGGACGCCCAGAGCTGAGGGGGACGCCCAGAGCTGGGGGGAGACACCCAGAGCCAGGGGGACACCCAAAGTTGGAGGGAGGGGACACCCAATGTTGGGGTGGACAGCCAGACCCAGAACTTTGGGTGACACCCAGAGCCGGGGAGGGGGCACCCAATGTGTGGTGGCACAGAGACCCCAGTGCCGCTCTGGGGGTCCCCAGTGCCACGTGGGGAGTCCAGGTTTTTTTTTTGGCAGGGGGGCTTTCCCCCCTTTCCACTCAAAGCCCAGTGATCCCACAGGTGATGGGGGAACACCCTGAGGGGTCCCAGGACACGTTGGGGGGACACACAGCACAGAGGGAGGGGAAATTTAGGCCCCCTGCCCCCCCCAGCAGCTATACACCCCTGTGAGGGCCCCCCCAACCCCCTTTTTGGGGGGGCTCCCAACCACGCCAGAGACCCCTCCCCCCTTCCAGCCCCCACTAAACACCCTACTCCGGGGGGGTCCCCCAAAACCCAACCTCTTTTATTACAACAAAGCTGTACAGTTTGCAGGGGGGGTCCCGCAGCCCCCTCTACCCCGAGGGATAGGCCTTGATGATCTTGACATCATCCAGGGGCCGGTCCTGGGCATTGGTCTCCACCATGGCCAGGCGGCCCAGCACGCCCATGCCCTGGCACACACGCCCAAAGATGCTGTGCTTGCCATCCAGCCACTGCGCAGGGCCCAGCGTCAGGAAGAACTGGCTGCCGTTGGTGTCCGGCCCCGCGTTGGCCATCGCCAGGATACCGGCGCCTGAGGGACACGGGGACGTGGGGACAGGGACCTCGGGGGGGGACATGGCACCCCATGGCCAAGGTCTTAGTATCACAGGGAACATGTCACCTCATGGATGGGGACTCAGGGACATGTCACCTCAGGGATGGGGACACAGGGACATGGACCTCAGGGGGAGGACATGGGGACATGGCACCCCTTGGCTAAGGTTCATGTCACCTCCAAGGATGGAGACAGAAGAGACATGGCACACCTTGGCCAAGGTCTTGGTATCATGGGGGACATGTCACCTCATGGATGAGGACTCAGGGATGGGTACACAGAGAACATGGCACCCCGTGGCCAAGGCCTTGGTATTATGGGAACATGGCACCTTATGGAAAGGGATGGAAAAGACATGGCAACCCATAGCCAAGGTTCTCGCATGATAAGGGACATGTCACCACATGGTTGTGGTCCTGGGGGACATGTCACCCAATGGATGGGGTCCTGGGGGAGATGTCACCCAGTGGAGGGGTCTTAGGGAACCTTAGGAAGAACTGGCTCCCATTGGTGTCTGGCTCTGCGTTGGTCATTGCCGGGATCCCGGCGCCTGAGGGACACGGGGACAGGGACCTTGCGGGGGGGACACGGGGACCTGGACCTCAGGGGTGGGGACATGGGGATACAGGGACATGGACCTCAGGGGTGGGGACACAGGGACACAGCACCCCATAGAAAGGGACATGGCACCCCATTGATAAGGTCCTGGTACCATGGGGGACATGCTATCCCTTGGATGATCCCCCCTGGATGGGGTCAGGGGGGACATGGCACCTCATGTTGGGGTCCTGAGGGACACAGGGACATTTCAGTCCAAGGATGGGGACACAGGGGACATGTCACCCCATGGCCAAGGTTCTCGCACGATGGTGGCCATGACATTCCTATGGATGATCCCTCATGGATGGGGTCTTTGGGGATATGGGGGATGTGTCACACCATGGATGGGTCCTGAGGTCCTGGTGGATATCCCACCCCTTGACCAGGGTCCTGGGGATCCCAGGGGCCCCAGGGGGTCTTCCCTGCTATAGGTGAGGTCCTGGGGGGATCCTGGGGGTCGTGGGGGTCCTAGGGGTCTTCCCTGCTATATGTGGGGTCCCAGGGTCCTGGGGGGTCCTGCCCTGCTATAGGTGGGATCCTGGGGATTCTGGGGTTCCCAGAGGTCCTGCCCTGCTATAGGTAGGCTCCCAGTTTCCCAGGGGTCCCAGGGGTCCAGCCCTGCTATAGGTGGGCTCCCAGTGTGCCGGGGGTCCCCCGCCACTCACCAGTGAACTTCAGGTCAGGGTGCAGCTCATCCTCAAACTGCTTCCCGTAGATAGAGGCACCGCCACGGCCTGGGGGAGGATTTGGGGGGTCAGCAGGATCCCTGGCACCGGGGGGGGGGTTCCAGGGGGGTCCCGGGGGGTGTCCCATGCTCACCAGTGCCCGTGGGGTCCCCACCCTGCACCATGAAGTCCTTGATGACGCGGTGGAACTTGGTGCCATTGTAGTACCCGCGGCGGCTGAGCTCGGCAAAGTTCTTACACGTGCGGGGGGCGTGCAGCCAGTACAGCTCCAGCACCAGGGATCCCATCCTGGGAATATTGGGAATACTGAGAATGGGAATGGGGCTGTGCAGCCAGGACAGCTCCAGCACCAGGGATCCCATCCTGGGACACTGGGAATACCAGGAATGAAATGGGAACAGCACTGGGAATTAGGGCTGAGCTGCCAGTGCAGTTCCAGCACCAGGGATCCCATCCCAGGAATGGGAACACTGGGAATGGGAATGGGAATGGTCCCAGGAAATGGGCTCACCCCACTGTGACTCCACGGGATCAGGGCAGAGGCACAGTGGGGGGAGGGGAGGGGATCGGGGAGCAATGAGGGGCAACAGGACACCGGGAGGGCAACCGGGACTGGGAGGACTGGGGGATAACGGGGCTGGGACTGGCAAACACCGGGAACAACGGGACATGGTAGGGACACTGGAGGGGTCTCCAGTCCCGGGGGGGTAACCGGGGCTGCCCCGACTAGGAGACACCAGGAGCTTCTCCGTGCCCACCGGGGAACCAGGCGCTGTTTGGAACACACCGGGGGTCATGGACACCGGTGGACACTGGGGGGGGGCGGGGGGGACACCGGGGATCACGGACACCGGGGCTGTTTGATACCCGAGGGTCTGGGGGCTCACAGACCCCGGGGACTGCCCGGTCCCGGGGGCTCATGGACACCAGGGTGGCTCAGGAGGGACCCTGGGGGTTGCCCGGTCCCGGGAGCTCGCGGTCAGTGGGGGCTGCTCGGTACAAGGAGGGACCAGGGGGACACCGGGGGCTGGTGATAACGAGTGGTCTACGGGCTCATAAACCCCGGAGGTTTCTCGGTCCCGGGGGGGGGGGGCAGTATCGAGCCCCGGGCCCGGGGGGGGGGGGGGGGGGGGTGGCAGCTCCTGCTGTCCCCGCGGCAGGGGGCGGGGCTGGGGGTGGGCGAGGCCTCTCCCGGTCCCGGTGCCGGCGGGGGGCCCGGGCCCGCTCCTTACGTGGTCTCCATGGACACCGTCGGGGGCTGCCACGAGTCGGGGGGCACGGCTGGTGCGGCGGCCATGGCGGGCGCGCGCTTCCGGGACACGCCCCCTTCCTGTCCCTACGAATGGAGGGCGGGGCGAGCGGGACAGGGACAACCAATCAGTGCGAGGTGCGGAGAGGAGATTGGCCAATCGGTGTCGCGGAGTAAGTAGGGCCAGCCAATGGGTGCTGGGGGGCCGTTGAGCCGCAAGGGGCGGGGCGGTTCGAATCAGGTCACGCCCCCCGCGTGAAGCCACGCCCCCCGCGGCGCGCGCGGAGCGGGAGCTGGGGGCGGTGAGAGGGGAGGATGGTGGAGGGAATAAGGGGGGGACATGGGACCGTCTTGGGGGGTCCAGGGGGGTCCCGGCGGGGAAACCGGCCGGGAGGGCACGGGGGGACCGCGGGAAGCGCGGATGGACTTCCCCAGAGCGGGGATGGGGTGACGCGGGGTCGGAGTGCGGGGCTGGGACCACCCAGAGGGGGCTGAGACCACCTTAGTGTGGGGCTGGGGACACCCAGGGATGGGGCTGCGGGGCTGGGACCCCCCTGTGGTGCTGGGATCCTCTTACTATGGGGCTGGGACCCCCAGGGATGGGGGTGTGGATCTCGGACCACCCAGAGGTGCTGGGACCCTCTTAGTGTGGTGCTGGGACTCCCAGGGATGAAGGTGTGGGGCTCGGACCACCAGGGATCGGGATGTGGGGCTAGACCACCCGGTGGGGCTGGGACCCCCTTAATGGGAACCGCGGGGATGGGGGTGTGGGGCTGGGACTCTCCTGTGGTGCTGGGACTCTTACTGTGGGGCTGGGACCCCCAGGGATGGGGGTGTGGGGCTGGGACCCACTCAGTGTGGGGCTGGGACCCTCAGGGGTCAGGGTGAGGGGCTGGACCCCCAGTGGGGCTGCGACCCCCTTAGTGTAGGGCTGGGGACCCCCAGGGTTGGGGGTGTGGGGCTGAGACCCCCAGGGATCGGGATGCGGGGCTGGGACCCCCCTAGTGTAGGGCCGGGACCCCCGGGGATGGGGGTGTGGGGCTGGGACCCCCTCAGTGTGGGGCTGGGACCCTCAGTGTGGGGCTGAGACCCCCAGGGATCAGGATGTGAGGCTGGGACCCCCCGGTGTGGCCGGAACCCCCTTAGTGCGAGGCTGGGGACCCCCAGGAGTGGGAGTGCGGGGCTGGGACCCCCCCGTGGTTCTGGGACTCTCCTAGCATGGGGTTGGGGACCCCCAGGGATGAGGGTGCGGAGCTGGGACCCCCCGTGCAGGAATGGGGTGACATGGAGTTGGAGTGCGGGGCTGCGACCACCTTAGTGTGGGTCTGGGGACCCCGGGGAGTGGGGGGGTGGGGCTGGGACCCTCTTAGGATAGGGCTGGAGTGCCCCAGGGATGGGGGTGTGGGGTTGGGACCTCCCAGTGTGGATCTGAGGACCGGGGTGGGAGCTGGGACCCCCCCACTGTCGGACTGGGACCCCCAGAACTGGGAATGTCGGGCTGGGACCCCCATATGTGGTACTGGGGACCCCCGGGCTGGGGGTGCGGGACTAGGACCCCCAATGTGGCACTGGGGACCCCCAAGGATCGAGTTGTGGGGCTGGGACCTCCCCAGTGTGGCACTGGGGACCCTCAGGCTGGGGGTGCGGCACTGTGAGTCCCCCGGGTGGGGGTCCCCCGTGTCCTCTCCCTGTCCCTGTCCCCGTCCCGATGACGCGGAGCCTGGCGGTGCCTGGCACTGGCACAGGCGGTGCCACCCGGGCACTGGCCGGTGCCACCGGGTCCCCAGGGGGGTCGGGGACACTGAGGAGGGGTCAGGCCCTGGCGGGGGGACCCCGCCGGGGTTGGTGCTGACCCCCCCGCTCCCGCAGCAGCCCCGGGCCCAGGCGATGGCCGAGGACCGAGGTACAGCAGTGACAGTGGCGTGTCCCCTGTGTCCCCTCCCCGTGCAGGGGGGCCGGGGCTCGCCCCCAGTGTCCCCCGTGTCCCCTCCCCGCGCGGGGAGGCAGGGGCTCACCTCCAGTGTCCCCCTAGATGTGCGATTTGTCACCGAGGAGAGCTTTGACTTCGGGATCCTGTCCCCCTCTGACAGGTATGGGGGGG
>NW_020938474.1:13420-22875 GCF_003984885.1 Neopelma chrysocephalum
CCCCCTGGGCACCCCCATCCACCAAGGAGGGGCAGCGGGTGTCTAACAGGCACCCAACAGGCACCCAATGGGCACCCCAATATCCAGTAGGCACCCAGTGGACACCCCAACACCCAATGGGCACCCAGTGGACACCCCAATATCCAGTGGGCACCTGGCAGGCACCCTAATACCCAATGGACACCCCAAAGATACCCAACGGGCACCCCAAGGGATGCCCCAACACCCAACAGGCACCTAATGAGCACCCCGACACCCAGCAGGCACCCCAACACCCAACAGGCACCTCAACACCCAATAGGCACCCCAAGGGATGCCCCAACACCCAACAGGCACCTAATGGGCACCCCAATATCCAGTGGGGACCCAATGGACACCCCAACACCCAACAGACACCCCAATATCCAGTGGGGACCCAGTAGACACCCCAATGCCCAATGGACACCCCGACACCCAATGGACACCCCAATATCCAATGGACACCCCAACACTCAGTGGGCACCCCAAGGGGTGCCCAACACATAACGGGCACTCAATGGACAGCCTGACATCCAATGGGCACCCCAACACCCAGCAGACACCCAGTGGGCACCCCAAGGGGTGCCCCAACACCCAACAGGCACCCCAACATCCAATGGAACCCCAACACCCAGTGGGCACCTTCACACTCAATGGACAGCCCAACGCCCACTGGGCACCTGGGGGGCACGCGGGGGGGCACCCCAATATCCAACGGGCACCCAATGGTCAATGGGCACCCAACAGCCACCCTTAAACCTGATGGGCACCCAAAGAACACCCCATGGGCACCCCATGGGTACCCTTGAACCCAGTGGGTGCCCAAAGGCAACCCTGGCACCCAAAGGGCGCCTCTTGGGCAACGTGGCACCCAATGGGCACCCAGTGGGATCCCTGGCACCTGATGGGCACCCAAAAATCACCCTCGCACCCAGTGGGTGCCCAAAGGTAACCCTGGCAGCCAAAGACCCCCCCGATGGGCACCCAACAGCCACCCTCACACCTGATGGACTCCCAAAGGGCACCTCTTGGACACCCTGGCACCCAATGGGAGTCCTGGCACTTGACAGGTACCGTGGCACCCCATGGGCACCCAACAACCACCCTGGCACACCACAGACACCCAAAACCAACCCAGGCACCCCAAGGACTCCCAATGGGCACCCAGGAGCACCCCGGGCACACGCTGGCACTCACTCAGAGCCGGAGGAGTCCTCATCAGCGGTGCCCGCGCGGATGCTCATGGCGATGGGGGTGAGGCCGCTCAGCTGCTCCTCAAGGCTCTGCCGGGCCCGGGGGGCCGGGGGGGGCACCCCCGTCACTGCCTGACGAGGCGGCCGTGCCCGCAGGGGGTGGCGGGGGGGGCCCGGGGCGCTGGGCACTGCCCCCCCGCTCGCTGATGGGGGGCAGGCACTTCTTCTTCAGGATCCCTGCAAGGGAGGGGGCATCACCCGGCAGGTTTGGAGGGTACCCATCCCATACGCACCCCCTGGCACCCAAAGGGTGCTCAATGGCCACGTTGGCACCCAGTGGGTGCCCAAAGGGAACTCTCACACCCAAAGGGTATCCAATGGGCACCTTGGCACCCAAGGAGTGTCCAAAAGGACCTCTGGCACTGGATGGGCACCCAAAAAGAACCCTGGCACCCACCGGGCACCCTCGAGCCCATACCTTTGTGTGGGTGGGGCAGGGGCAGCAGCAGGGGTTCCCTGGGCAGGGCCTCCCCGTTGGGCCTGAGGGGGTCTCCCCGGGGGGGTCCCCCCGCCCCCCCCGCCGGCTGCACCCGCAGCCCCTCGGTGCCCGCCACGCCCTCGCTCTCGCTCGCCGTCGTCACGAACTCCCCCGGCCAGTACGGGCACCCCGGGGGCACCAGGGCGGCACCTGCAGGCAGGGGGTTGGTGGGATGGGCAGGGCCACGACCCCCCGGCCCCCCGTGGGTGCCCCCCAGCAGCACCGAGCCAGGGCCAGGGTCCCCCCAAACCCACTGGGTGCCCCCCCTCAGCACCCCAGACTGGACGAGAGACTCTCCCCACACCCACTGTACCCACTGGGTGCCCCCCAGCAACACCGAGCCAGGATCAGGGACCCTCCCCAAACCCACTGGGTGCCCCCCCCCAGCACCGGCCAGGTCAAGGGTCCCCCCATCCCTAGCGGGCTGTTAGGGGGCCGTTACCGGGGCCGGGAGGGCCCGAGGGAGCCCCAGGCAGGGGGTCCCAGCCGGGGGGGGGCTCGTCGTCGCTGTCCGACGAGTGGGTGGAGCCGTAGGAGCCGCTCGGGTCGTCCAGGGATAGGTCACTGTCCGAGTCCGTGTCGTGCTCTGGAGGGGTCATGGCTCAGGGGGGGCCCGGGGACACCCCCCGTGCCCCCCCAAGGGTGGGGGTCGTTACCCTCGGGCTGCTCCTGCGCGTCGAGGAAGAGCCCCCCGGGCTCGGGCAGCGGCCCCGGGCTGCCCGCCAGCCCCGAGTCCTCCCTGGGGGGGGGCACGGCAGTGTCAGTGCCTGGCACCCCCCGGGGCCCAAAACCACTGATAGACTGCCCCCGGAACCCCAAAAATACCGACAGACACCCCAACACCACCGACACCCCCCTGGGACCCCAAAACCACTGCCAGACACCTGCTGGGACCCCAAACCCACTGCCATCCCACCACCCCATCCCTGTGCCACCCCTCCAGCCCAGTGCAGTGCCCCCAACCCACCAACTGCTTAACCCACCGCTCTACCAACCCATGACCTGCCACCCCAATGCCGTGCCCCCACCAACCCCATAACCCCCCCCACCACCCCATGACCCTGCCAGCCTCCATGCCCAGTGTCATGTCCCCCCCCCCCCCCCACTCCCTCCCCCCCCCCCACCCCCGAGCCGTGCCATCCTGCCACCACCCTGCCACCCTGCCACTGCAGTGCCATGTCACACCCCCAACCTGCCACCACCCCACCACCCCCTCACCCTCTCACCCCAACACCCCAGGGCCATGTCACCCCACTCCCCCATCACCTGCCAGCACCCTGCCACCACCTCGCCATCCCACCACATCAGTGCCACCCCCCTTGTCCCCCCCGTGCCGTGCGCGGTGCCCGCCATGCCCGCACCTCCTGACGAATGGGATGTAGCTGTGATGGCTCTTGCCTGACCGGGCTGTGCTGTGCAGGGACCCCGAGGACCCCCCGCCCGGGGGGGGGGCACAGCGGCCCTGCCACGTACGTGCTGTCCCCGCCATACGCCTGGCACGGGCACAGGGAAGTCACGGCCGGGCTGCCCCGAGCCCCCCCGAGCCCCCCGGGGGGCTGGAAATGGGACAGGGGCATCACAGCTGTGCCAGGGGTGCCCCGAGCGCCCCTCTGTCCCCCGGGGGGCTGGCACGGGGATAGGGACATCACAGCCCTGCCAGGGGCTACCCCAAGCCCCTCCGAGCCCCCCATGCCAGAGACAGGGATGACACAGCCATGCCAGGGGCTGCCCCCAGCCCCCCCAAGTCCCCTCTCCCCTCAGGGGGTCTGGCACGGGCACAGGGATGCCACAGTCCAGAACGGGACTGCCCAGCCCACCCGTGCCAGGGAGAGGGATGACACAGTCGTTCCAGGAACTATCTCAAGACCCCTCGGCACCCCCAGCAACCCCCGGGGGGCTGGCACGGGGACAGGGACGTCACAGCTGTGCCAGGGGTGCCCCCAGCCCCCCCAGCCCCCCGTGTTTCCCAGGGGGCTGGCACGGGGACAGGGACATCACAGGGGCTGCCCCGAGCCCCCCGTGCCCTCTCCCATGCCCCTCCCCATCCCCCCCGGCACTCACGGGTGTCAGGGTGGCCTTGGTGGCCAGTGGGGGGTGGTGGCGGCGGGCACAGCTCAGGCGGAGGCTCCTCCGCACCTCCTTGCTCAGCACCACACAGGACAGGAACATGAGGGGCCCCTGGGCACACGGGGGGGCACATGGGCATGGGGGGCACAGGGGAGGGGTCGGACAGCCTCGTGGGGGACCCCAGTGCCACCTGAGGGGGCTCCCAGAGACGTGGGGGGCACCCCTTTGGCACCCCAAACTGGGTGAAGGGACCCACACACACACTGGGTGCCCCCCACGGGCACGCTGGATACGGCGAGGGACCCCCCCCGTGCCCACTGGTGCCCCCTAAATGGGTTTGGGACTCTGTGGGCTCTGGAGGGGAGGTGCCAGGGCTCTCTGGGGGTCCCAGGGTGGACTCTGGGGGTCCCAGGGGTGGTGGACTCTGGAGGTCTCAGGAGTGGAGGTTCTCAGCTCTATGGGGGTCCCTGGGGGTCCCTGGGGTGGGCTCTCCGGGGGTCCCAGGGTGGGCTCAGGGGGTTCCAGGGTGGGGGCTCTGTGCTTTCAGGGGTCCCAGGGAGCGATGCGGGTGCCCGCTGACCTGGAGGCAGTTGGAGGCAGCAAACAGGTAGTGGCACAGCAGGGCATCACTGTTCACCGACAGCAGGGCCAGCAGCCAGGCCAGGCTGGGCACAGCCAGGAGCACGGCCGCCGTGCGGACCCCCGACCTGGCACCCCAACGGCGCCCCAGTGTCACCCAACAGCACTCCAGTGTCACCCCAGTGTCACCCACACCACCAGCATGGCTGCTGTGTGGACCCCTGACCTGGCACCCAAGTGCCAACCCAGTGCCACCCCAGTGCCACCCAACAGCGCCCCAACAGCACCCACAGCAGCAGCACGGCCACTGTGACACCCCCAACCTGAGCACCCCACTGTCACCCCAGTGTCACCCCATGTCACAGCCCCCCGTACCTCCCCCCCCGTGGGTGTCCCAACACCCTGTGCCCCCCCACCCTCCACAGGTAGCCCAGCACCCCATACCCCCCTGCCCCCAGTGCCCCCCCGCCCCCCCCACGGGTGTCCTGTGCCCCCCTGACCCCACAGATGTCCCAACCTCCCCCAACCCCCTGCCCTCCTTGGGCATTAAAGCCCCCAATATTGCCCTGCCCCAAATGCCCCCTTACCCCCCATGGGTCCCCCTGCTACCCCCCCCAGTGTCCCCTTGTCCCCAGTGCCTCCCTGCCCCCCTCAGTGCCCCCAATGCCCCCAATACCCTCCACCAGTGCCCTCTTGTCCCACTCTGCCCCCAGTGCCCCCCATGGGTTCTCCCCCTGCCCCCTGTGCCCCGCTGCCCCCTATGGGTGTCCTCCATGCCCCCAATGCCCCCCATGCCCCCCTGTCCCCCATAGGTGCCCCCCATACATCCCACAGATGCCTCCCTGCCCCCAATGCCCCCCCTGCCTGCTGTGCCCCCAGCCCCCCGTGGGTGCCCCCTGCCCCCAGTGAGTGACCCTGCCCCTCATGGGTGCCCCCAGCCCCCCGTGGGTGCCCCCTGCCCCCGGTGGCCCACCCCAACCCCCCGTGGGAGCCCCCTTGGGGCACTCACGCTGAGCCCTTCTTCTGGAAGCCCTGTGGGGTGGCACACGCGGCCCTGCCCGCCAGCAGCAGGAAGAAGATGCCGACCTGGGGGCGAGGGGGGGTGAGTAGGGCGGCTGGGTGGGGGTCTCCCCTGCCCCCCTCGCCCCCCGGCTCCCACTCACGGCGAGGGCGGCAGCGGCGGGACCGGCCAGACTCCACACGAGGGGGTCATGCAGGGCCAGCCAGCAGAACTCGGGGGTCCCATAACCCTCGGGGTCCAACCCCACGGCCAGGCCTGCAAAAGGGGGCGCAGGGGCGGGGCTGAGAGGGGGCGGGGCTAAATGGGGCATGGGTGGGGCAGGTGAGGGGGTAAGGTCGGGGTGGGGCTGCTTCGGGAGCGGGGCCACGCGGAGTGGGGTTTTGAGGGCAGGGGGGTGCTGGGGACAAGGGGGTGCCCATGAGGGGCTTTGGGGGTACAGAGGGGACCCATGGGGGGCTTTGGGGGACATTGGGGACAAGGCAGCACCCATGGGGGGCTTTGGGGGCATGGAGGGGACCCATGGGAGGCAGGGGGGCACTGGGGGCTATTCTGGATTGGGGAGGTGCAATTCGGGATTGGGTGGGGCTATTCTGGGTTGGGGTGGGGCTATTCCAAAGTGGGTGTGCCTACTCTGCATTGGAGTCGGGTTATTCTGGACTGGGTGGGGCTATTCTGAAATGGGGGCAGGGCTATTACAGATTGGGGGTGTGGCTATTCTGGATTGGGTGGGGCTATTCCCTATTGGGGGCGGAGTTATTCTAGATTGGGTGGGATTATCCTATTGGGGGCATGGCTATACCCAGGGGCGTGGCTATGCTGGGCAAGATGCACCTGGGGGAGGGGCTATATCCTGGGGGCAGGGCTACACTTGGAAATGAGATCAATCTGATCGGGGGAGGGGGCTCAAGGGGGCGGGGCCACTGCTGAGAAGGGGGCGGGGCCACCAGAAGGCGTTTACCCAGGTGGGCACCTGGCACCAGGTGGGCTGTGGGGTGGGGGCGGGGCCAGGGGCGGGGTTAAGGTGGGGGGCGGGGCTCACCGGTGATGAAGGCAGGCAGCCCCCAGCCCAGCACGTGGTAGAAGCGCATGGGCCCCCTGTCCACGCTGCGGGGCTCGCTGCGGCGCCGGTACAGGTGAAGGGCCTCCAGCAGCCCCCAGCCCACCGCCCCCAGGTACAGGAACTGCAGCAGGATGGCCACCACCGTGCAGGCCAGCTGGGACACCCCCACCCCCGTCACTGGGTGTCACGGAGCCCACCCACCCAGGATGGCCAGCAGATGGGCCAC
The DNA here is from genome assembly GCF_003984885.1 of Neopelma chrysocephalum. Lineage (NCBI taxonomy): Eukaryota > Metazoa > Chordata > Aves > Passeriformes > Pipridae > Neopelma > Neopelma chrysocephalum. The sequence continues at coordinate 20,123 of NW_020938474.1, forward strand.
CACACCCCCTCACTGGGTGCCACTGACCCGACCCACCCATCCCACCCACCCCCAGATACAGGAACTGCAGCAGGATGGTCCCCCCATCCTGTCACTGGGTGTCACTGAGCCCACCCACACTGTGCAGGCCAGCTGGGACACACCCACACCCGTCACTTGTTGTCACTGACCCCACCCAGCCAGCCCCACGCTCTCCCAGGTACAAGAACTGCAGCAGGATGGTCCCCTCACTGGGGTCACTGGGTACCCACTGACCCCTCCAGCCAGCCCTGCCCGCTCCACCCTGCCCACCACACTCGGGCACAGGATGGCCCCCACCGTGCACACCCCCTGGGCCACATCCCGTCACTGCTACACCCACCGGCCACACCCAACGAGTCCCACCCACCAAAACCCATCCCTCCCCCCTTTCCCCACCTATTTCACCCACACCCACCCATCCACAACCTCCCCAGTGGTGGATCCCCAACCCCCAAATCCCATCAGTCCCTACACTTCCCCCCACCCATTCCAGCCCCACCCACCCACCTCCCAGGCTGTGAATCCCCAACACCTAAATCCCACCATTCTTCACCCTTTCCCTCCCACCCCCGCACCCCCAACCTCCCCAGTGGTGGATCCTCAACCCCAAAACCCCAAATCCCACCAGTCTCCCCCCTTTCCCCACCCATTCCAGCCACTCCCAAGCTGTGAATTCCCCACCCCTCAACCCAGATCCCCCAATCCTCCCTGTCTCCCCCCTTTGCCGTCCCTGCCCCCCTCACCGGGAGCTCAGCCTGGTTGATGCCGAGCAGGAAGACGAGCTGTGCCAGGAGCAGGGCGGCGGCGCCGTGCCGCCGGATGCTGTGCCGGTTGGAGCGCAACCCCCGCAGGGTGCCCAGGGCCAGCACCACCAGGGCCAACCCCGCCAGGGCCACCCCCAGAGAGCCGTAGGTCAGGGCCGCCAGGGGCAGCACCTCCCCGTTCTGTGGGGAGACACGTCCATGGACACGTCCCTCCACAGGGATATGCCCATGGACACGCCCATGGACACGCCCATGGATACGCCCATCCACAGAGAGATGCCCATGGATTCGCCCATGAACATGGACACAGCCATAGACACACCCATGAACACATCCATGGGCACACCCATGGACACGCCTGTGGACACACCCATAGACAAGGACATGCCTATGGACACTCATGGAGCCATCCATGGACACACCCATCCACAGGGACATACCCATGAACATGCCCATTGACACGGACATGCCCAAGGACATGCCCATGGACACAGACATGCCCATGGACATGCCCATCAACAGAGACACGCCCATGGAGAGAGACACGCCCCCTCCATACAGCCCATCCAGTCACTGGGCCTGGAAGGCCTCACCCGCAATGCCACACCCCAATTTGAAACCCTGCCCACATTGTTCAGCCCTGCCCCTTTAAGCCTCACCCACATTGCCCCTGCCTCTTGGAGACCGACCTGCCCAACTGCTATTGGCCCCACCCCAAGGGAGCCCCACCCATCCTGATCAGGCCTGCCCACTGAAGCCCCACCCACCTTCCTCAGCCCCGGCCCCACGGGCACTTATCCCTGCACTGACCCTGCCCCCCCTTCTGCTAAGACCCTCCTACCCCTGTCCCCTCCCCTCTATCACCAGCCCCTCCCCTGCCCCTGTAGCCCTGCCCCTATGCCTGGAACTGCCCACCAACCTCGTGCTCCATGTCCCCATGTCCCCAGCAGGGCCCTGTCCCCACCCCCTGTGTCCTTCCACGTCCCCTGTGTCCCATCTGTCCCCCCCCCCCCCCCCGCTGCCCCCCCCAGGGCCCTGACCCAGGTCACCACATGCCCCAGGGTTGCTGTATCCTATCTGTCCCCCTGTGCCCCCATGTCCTCTCTGTCCCCATACCACCATGCTCCCATGGCCCCATATCCCCCATGTCCCCCCATGTCAATCATGTCCCCCCATGTTCCCTTGTGTCCCCATGGCCCCCATGGCCCCTGGTACCCTCATACCCCCATGTTCCCATGTCCCCCCATGTCCCCATATCCCTTCATGTCTCCATGTCCCCTCGTGTCCCCATGTCCACATGTCCCCCACCCCTCCAATGTCCCTTCATGTCCCCATGTCCTTGGTGTCCCCATCCCCCCACGTCCCTCCATGTCCCCATGACCCCTGGTGTTTCCATCCCCCATGTCCCTCCATGTCCCCCCCGTGCCCCGGGTGTCCCCCTGTCCCACCTCCCGGCGGGAGATGTCCATGAGGACGGCAAAGCTGGTCAGGTGGTGACACTGGCAGCTCACGTGGCTCCGGTTCCTGAAGGCGACCTCGCAGCCCCGCGCCGACCAACCGCCCGCGCCCCCTGTCCTGCGGGGACCCGTGGGGACCACGGGGACACCACGGGGACGTCAGGGACACATCTACACCCACCGGCATGTCCCTGTGCCCCCTGGAGTGCCCCTCTCACCCCCTGGGCTGTCCCCATTCCCCAGAGTATCCCTGTCATCCCCCGGGCTGTCCCTGTGACCCCTGGAGTGTTCCTGTCACCTCCTGGGCTGTCCCCATTCCCCCGGAGTGTCCCTGTCTCCCCCAGGCTGTCCCTGTGACCCCTGGAATGTTCCTGTCACCTCCTGGGCTGTCCCCATTCCCCCGGAGTGTCCCTGTCTCCCCTGGGCTGTCCCTGTCACCCCCAGGGTGTCCCCATTCCCCCCAAGTGTCCCTATCTGCCAGGCTGTCCCTGTGCCACCCCCCCCCACAGTG
>NW_020938474.1:22975-27160 GCF_003984885.1 Neopelma chrysocephalum
CAGGGTGTCCCTGTCCCCCCTCACCTCAGGGAGTGGTTCCAGAACACGCAGATGGGTTTGGAGCGTTCCTGCGTCTCCAGGAGCCGGAACTGGAGGGTGACGGGCTTGGCCAGTGCCCGGGGGGTGCCTGTGCCCGCCATGCCACCCGCGTGGACACTGATGCTGACCACGGGTGTGTTGATAACGGGGCGCTTGGGCACCCTGGGGTGGGGCACCGCGGTCAGGGGGCCCAGATGGGGCACCCCAAACCCCACCACAGTGCCCCGTGATGTCCTGGCACCCCGCGGGCACCACCCCGCTCATCTGTGCCCCCTCCTTTGCGCACCCCACGGGCACCGTCCCCTGCATCCCCCTCCATGAGACCCCTCCCCACTCCCTGCACTCCCACCCCATGAGACTCCTCCCCACCCCCTGTGCCCCCACTCCTGTGGCCCCTACTTATCCCTTGTGCCCCTCTCTTGGGCACCCCTTGGCATCCCATGGGCCCCATCCTTGGGCACCCCTTGGCCCCTTCTCCTTTCCTGGTGCCCCCACCCATGGGCACCCCTTGGGACCCTCCTTATCTGGTGTTCCAACCCCTTGGGCACCCCTGGGCACCCCATGGATCCCTCCCCCTGCACCCCCACCCCTGGGTACCCCCAATCCCCTGTGTCCCCCTTACCCTTGTCACCCCATGGGTCCAATCCCCTTGCACCTCCCCCAACATGGGCACCCCCCAGCCCCTCTTCCTCCACCCCGAGCACCCCACGGGCACCTTTGGGCACCCATGGGCCCCCTCCCCACCCTGTATCCCCATCCTGGGGCAATCCACGTGTCCCCCACCCTCGAGCACCCATGGGCCCCTTCCCCATCCTGTGCCCCCATCCTCAGCCACCCCATGTGCCCCCTTTCCCATCCCTGCCCAGATCTCTGAGGACCCCCCGGTCCCTCCTCCCGGTACCCTCCCGATGGGCTCCCTCTCCCTGGCACCCCCCCTGCCTCGCCCAGCCCCCCGTGCCCCCCCGCGCCCCCCACGCCCCCCTCGGCGGTGGCACCGGAGGCTGCGCTTGTCACTGTCGAAGCGCGGCGGGAGGAGCCCTGCCAGGGTGCGGTAGATGATGACGCTGGCGATGGCCTGGCCCTCGCCCAGGGCCGGGTGTCGCCTGTGCCGGGTCACCACGGTCACCTCGCCGTCCTCCTCCTCCTCCTCTTCGGCCTCTTCCTCCTCCTCCTCTTCCTCCTCCTGCCTGCCCGCACCCGGTGGGGGCTGCCCGTGCCCGCTGGAGGGGCCTGGGGGGCACGGGCAGGGGGTGGCACCATGTGTCACTGTCCCCATGGCCGTCTCAGTGTGTCCCCCCCGCCAGCCCCATGGCAATTTGGGGGTCCCCAACCCTGCCACCCCCCTGGCCATATCAGTGTCCCCAACCCTGTCACCCCATGGCCACCCAGGGGTCTCTGTGGTGACACTGGGGTCTCCAACCCTGCCATCCCATGGCCATACCAGTGTCCCCAACCCTGCCACCCCCATGGCTACACTGGAGACCCCATGGTGACAGTGGGGTCCCCAACCCTGCCATCCCCATGACCACTCATGGCGACAGTGGCATCTTCAACCCTGCCAGACCAATGCCAGGGGGTCCCCCCAGCCCTGCCAGCCCCATGCCAGGAGCTCCCCATTCCTGCCAGTGTCATGGATGCCAGGGGGTCCCCCCAACCCTGCCAAACCCATGCCAGGGGCTTCCCAGCCCTGCCAGCCCCATTCCAAGGGCTCCTCATCCCTGCCAGCCCCATGGATACCAGGGGGTCCCCATCCCTGCCAGCCCCATAGACACAAGGGGATCCCCATCCCTGTCAGCCCCATGGATGCCAGGGGGTCCCCCCAGCCCTGGCAGCCCTCCTGTGCCCCCTGGACTCACGCCTGCCCTCGGGGGGCCAGAAGACGCTGTCGGGCAGGATGACGGTGGTCTCCAGGTCTGGGGGCTTCTCTCCTCGCAGGGCCTCGTAGCGGGGCAGGCGGGCACCCGCCGGGCTGCTCTTGTCCAGCCGCACCACCGACACCACTGCGGCACCCATGGCATGGCATGGCACCCATGGCACGGCACCCACGGCACCCACAGCACCCGCACACCCCGGGGGACATGGATCCCAGCACACACCGACCCCACTGCGGCACCTGTGGCATGGCACCCATGGCACAGCATGGCATCACCCATGGCATGGCATGGCACCCATGGCACAGCATGGTGGCACCCATGGCACCCACAGACCCCAGGGAACACAGATCACAGCACCCACCGATCCCACTGTGGCACCACGGCATCCATGGCACCCATGGCACAGCATGGTGGCACCCATGGCATGGCACAGCACCCACGGCACCCACAGCACCCCCAGACCCTGGGGAACACGGAGCCCGGCACCCACGGCACAGCATGGTGTCACCCATGGCATGGCACAGCACCCATGGCGCACACAGACCGCAGGGAAGATGGATCCTGGCACCTACGGACACCACTGAGGCAGCACGGCACCCATGGTGTGGCAGCCATGTCCCCTGAGCGCACCCACGGCCATGTCCCCAACACACACATGTCCCCAGAGTCACCTATGTCCATGTCCCCAGCACATCCATGGCCATGTTCCCAGTACACCTGTCCCACCACACCCCTGTCCCCAGAGTGGACCCTATCCCCAGAGTCCCCCCTGTCCCCAGAACCCCCCTGTACCCAGCTCAGCCATGTCCCTAGAGTCCTCCTGTCCCCAGAGTCCCCCTGTCCCCAGCCGTGTCCCCAGCGTCCCCCTGTCCCCAGCACACCCCTGTCCCCAGCCCCTCCTGTCTCCAGCCCAGCCGTGTCCCCAGCCCCCACCCCGTCCCCAGCCCCTCCATCCCCATCCCTGCCGTGTCCCCAGCCCCGCCTGTCCCCAGTGTTCCCCTGTCCCCAGCCATGTCCCCAGGCCCCCCGTGCCCAGCCCCTGGGGGGGCACTGACCGATGTTGGGGGTGACGATGGTGAAGGGGCTCAGGTAGGTCTGGGGCATGTTCCGTGCCAGGGCCCGCGCGTACTCCTCGAAGTGCCGCAGCAGCTGGGCCGTGCCCCCCTCCGTCTGCTGGATCAGCTCCCAGTGCCGCTTGTTGCCCGCGTCCAGCAGGGCACTGCCCACCCGCAGCAGGTTCTGGAGGCACGGCGGGGCGGTGGCACCGGGCTCTGCCACCCCGCTGGCCAGGAACGGGGTCCCCAACCCCACCCCCCCGTGCCATCCCCCTTGAGGGCTCTGCGGTGCCCTGGCACTCACAGCGGGGCACGGGGGGGGCTGTACCCACCCTCCCCCACCAAAGGCGAGGAGCACAAAGCCCTGCTCCCTCCATGAGGGTGCCCAGTATGCCAGGGCAGGGGCTCCAGCACTGATGCAGCTCCCCAGATCGGTTCCCATCGCCCACCTCGGGGCCTGGGCTCCTGTCCCGGTGTCATCCCCCAGGAGGGTGCCCATCACCCTGGACTCTGGGCTCCTGCACCAATGCCCTTGCCAGGTGGATGCCCATCCCCCTGGCATCTGCTCTTCTGCCCCCCACATGAGGGTGCCCATCCCCCTGGTATGCAGCCTTCTGCACAACCTCCTCCCTCCTGGGGGTGCCCATGATTCCGGTGTCTGGGCTCTGGCACACCCACATGTGGGTGCCCATCACCCCAGCCTTTGGCCTCCATCCCCAGTCCCCCCTTCACAGGCAGGTGCCCCCACCCTGGCATCCTGCCCCCACGTGAGGGTGCCCAGCACCCTGGTGTCTGGGCTCCTGCCCCAATATCCCTCCCTGTCCTGGTGCCCATTGCCCTGGCATCTGACCTCCTACACCAACACCCCCACCCAGATGGGTGCCCATCACCTCTGGGCTCCTGCACCCACAGGAAGGTGTCCATCAGTGTCCGGGCTCCTTCCCCAACTCCCCCTGCCAGGAGGGTGCCCATCCCCCTGGCACCCACATTCCTGCATCCCCCTGCACCTTCTTCCTGCACATAGGAGTGCCCCCCACCCTGGCAGTGAGTGCCCCCCAACCTGGTGGTGAGTGCCCCCACCCCGAGAGTGAATGCCCCACACCCTGGCAGTGAGTGCCCCACACCCTGGCATCTCCCCTCCCTTTCCACCCCCTCCCCATGCCACCCCCCACCTCCCACCCTCCTCCCCTCCCCTTTCCCACCGCTCCCCACCCCGT
>NW_020938474.1:27260-44374 GCF_003984885.1 Neopelma chrysocephalum
CCTCCCACCCTCCTCCCCTCCCCTTTCCCACCGCTCCCCACCCTGTGCCCACCCCGATGCCCCTCTCCCACCCCGTGCCCACCCCGATAGCCCCTCTCCCACCCCTCTCCCCCACTCCCCACCCCTCCCCACCCCGGTGACCCTCTCCCATCCCTCTCCCGCCCTTCCCCAGGCCGTGCCCCCCGCGATGCCCCCGCCCCACCTCGGTGAAGTGCACGTCCTGCGTGGCGGCGAGGCGGAAGCCGCGCTGGCGGCTCTCGTGGCGCAGCAGAGCCCCTGCCAGGCGATATGCCAGGCGCACGTCGCTGCCGAAGTACCCGCGGGCTCCGCGCGTGGCCTCGCGCAGCGCCAGCGCCACCCGGCGCGACTGCCCCGCGTCCCAGCGCGACTCGTTGCCCACCAGCTGCTCCGCCTGGGGGGGGACACGCGGGCTCAGGGTGGCACCGGTGGCACCGCGGGAGGCGCGGGTGTGGTGGCGAGTGCCGGCGCGGCTCACCCAGGGGCGCAGGGCGGCGAAGGCCAGGGTGCTGCAGTTGAAGAGGTTGGGCGGCAGCCACCCCTTGTGCTCGTCGCAGTGGCGCAGGGCCGTGCCTGGTGGGGGACACTCGGGTGGCACCGCCGCGGGCACGGCAGGGAGGGCACCACGGGGGTGTGTCGTGCTGGCAGTGCCATCGCAGCGGTGCCCCCCGGTGCCATCTTGGTGGGGGGGGCTGGGAGGGTCGGCCCAGCCCAACTCCGTCTCCGTGGTGGCACCGCCCCAAACCCATTCTAATTGTGCCACCACGATGTCACAACCCCAACTCCAACCCTGCAGTGCCACCAGTGTCACCACCCCAATCCCACCCCAGCAATGCCACCACTCTGTCACACCCCCAGTTCCACCCCAGCAATGTCATCATGGTGTCACCAACCCAACCCCATCCCAGAGGTGCCACCATGGTGTCACCTCCCTGTACCACTCCAGCAATGCCACCACAACTCCCTCCTGCCGAATCCCAGCAATGACCCCGTGGTGTCATCCCACCCCAAACCCATGCCAGCTGTGCCACCATCATGTCACCCCCCAGTCCTGTCCCACTGGTGCCACCACAGTGTCACTATCCCAATCCCATCCCAATGGTGCCACCACTCTGTCACACCCCGCCAGTTCCATCCCAGCAATGCCATGACAGTGTCCCCAGTGCCACCCCACCCTGTGCCTGTGTCCCCACGTACCCACGGAGCCCTTGGGACAGGGTGCGGCCGCCGGGAGCCCAAACCTGGTGCGGGGCCACCAGATGTTGGCCTCGATGGCCCGGGGACAGCTGTCATAGTTCACTGCGGGCATAAGGGTGTCACCGGGGCATAGCGGGCACGCAGGGGGACAGAGGGACACAGGGGGACAGCAGGGTCACCAGGGGGACAGCAGGGCATGCAAGAGGACAGTGAGACACAGGGGGACAGAGGGACACAGGATGACAGTGGGACACAGAGGGACAGTGGCTGACACAGGGTGATAGAGGACACTTATGGTGACACAAAGTGACACAAAGTGACACCAGGTGACACGAGATGACACAAAGCGACACAAGGTGACAGGAGGTGACAGGCGGTGGCACAGCGCCCCCGTGCGGTGCCCACCTTCGCAGCCGCCCGCTGTCACCTCGGCGAAGGGGTTGTCGCAGCGGTCGCAGTGGCGGCCGATGACCCCCGCCTTGCAGGGGCACTGCCCGCTGGTGGCATCGCAGCGCCGCGACAGCGACCCAGTGGGGTAGCACTCGCACGGCTGGCACGTGTCACTCCCCGCGGGCCGGTAGTGGTTGTCCTGGGGGGGACAGGGGGTCACGGCAGGCACAGGGGGGCAGGGGGGGACAGGAGATGAGAAAGGGTGACAGAGGAGGGACAGGGGATCACTGTGGGCACGGGGGGGGCAGAGGGTGGCGGGGGAGGGATTGGGGTGTCACTGTCCCAGTGACAAGGGGTGACAGGAGGGTAGGGGGTCACAGGGGGTCTCAGGGAGTGGCAGAGGGTGACAGGGCATCGCAGGGGGTGGCAGGGAGTCACAGGGTGTTACAGGGGTGGCAGGAGGTGACAGGGGTCACAGGGGCTGACACGGGGTGACAGGGGGTGGAAAGGGTGGCAGAGGGTGGCAGAGGGTGACAGGGGGTGACACGGGGGCAGGGGGTCACCATGGGAATGGTGGGGAGGGGGCAGGGAGTGGCAGGAGGTGACAAGGGGTGGCAGGGGGTGGCAGAGGGTGGCAGAGGGTCACGGGGGGTCACAGAGGGTCACAGGGACTGGCAGGAGGTGACAGGGAGTGTCAGGGTATCACTGCGTGCATGGGGGGGGCAGAGGGGGTGGCAGTGGGTGGCGGGTGGTGGCAGGGTGTGGCATGGGGAGGGTCATTGTGGGCACGAGGGTGTGACAGGAGGTTGCAGACAGTGCCACAGGGTGCCAGAGGGGTGCCAGGGGGTTGCAGAAGTGGCAAAGAGTGGCAGTGGGGCGCCCAGGGGTGCCAGGAGGTGGCAGGAGGTGACAGGGGGTGGCAGGGGGAACAAGAGGTCACTGAGGGCACGGGGGGATGACAGGGGGTGGCAGGGGGTCACTGAGAGCACAGGGGGGATGACAGGGGTGGCAGGGAGTGGCAGGTGGTGCCAAGGGGGTGCCAGGGGGTGCCAGTCCCACCTTGCAGTGACACTCGCCCGTGGTCTTGTTGCAGTCGGGGTCGAAGCCCCTCGAGGCATCGCAGCTGCAGGGGCCACACGTGGGGTGTCCCCACCACCCCCGCGGGCACGGCTGGGCCTCCCTGTGGGCACCAGGGCTGGCACCGAGGGGGACACCGCCTTGGGCACCCCCACGGGGCTGCTCGGACACCCCTCCGTGTCCTCTTTGCCCCCATAGTGTCACTCGGACCCCCACAGTGCCCCTTGTGCCCCCACAGTGCCCCCCTGCACCCTCATAGTACCCCTTGGACCCCCACAGTGCCCCCTGGATCCCCACCCTGACCCTTGCCCACCCACTGTACCCCCCACATGCCCACCCTGCCCTTGCCCACCTGCCATGCCCCCCCGTGTGCCCACCCTGCCCTTTCCGTGCCTTGCCTGCCCCCTCCCAGCCCCCCCTGGTGTCCCCGCAGTGTCACCCACCGGTGCTGGCACAGGGTGCCGAAGGTGCCCGGGGGGCAGTGGCAGGCGTAGCCGGGGGCCGTGCCCGGCCGGCGGGTGCACGTGCCCGGGGGCTCGCAGGGGTCCAGGGCACAGGCGCTGACACAGCTGTCCCCAAAGTACCCTGGGCATGGGCACAGCGTTGGGGACATGGCCTTGGGGACATGGCATCGGGCGGGCAGGGATGGGGACAGAGGGGCAGGGATAAAGGGGTGGTAGTGCCCAGGGAGGGTGGGACAGGGACAAGGGGATGTCAGTTCTCTGGGGACAGTGATAAGGGGTGACAGTGCCCAGGGCCAGTGACGGGGTGGCAGTGCCACGGGGACAATGCTGAGGGTGGCTGTGCCCAGGGAGGGTGCAGTGCCCTGAGGGGCAGGGAGGATGTCAGGGGGGCCCCTGCCCACCAGCATGGCACTGGGGGTGTCACAGGGGTGTCACTGTCCTAGGAAGTGTCAAGGGGGTGTCAGGGGGTGCTGGGGGGGTCGCTGCTCACCAGGGTGGCACGGGGGGGGGCATCAGTATCCTGGGGGTGTCAGGGGGATGTTAGAGGGGTCTTGGAGGGGGTCAGGGGTGTCCTCTCTCACTGGGGTGGCACTGGGGGGGGTATCAGTATCCCAGGGGTCTCAGGGGTGTGTTGGAGGGGTCTCAGGCAGTGTTGGGGGGGTCTCGGGGGGAGTCGGGGGGTCCTCTCTCACCGGGGTGGCAGCGGCACGAGAAGCTGTCCCAGTCGTCGCTGCAGTAGCTGTGGGGGGGGCAGGGCCCCGAGTCGCAGGGGTCGGGCAGGGCACAGCCCCCCTCCACGTTCACCTGGGCAGCCTGTGCCAGGCTCAGGGCACCTGCCGTCACCGCCGCGTCCCCCACGCGCAGCCCCTGCGGGGTCACCCGTCAGTGCCCCCCACCGAGAGCCAAGACCACCCCACGCGCTACCCCCGACACGCCCCCCGCAGTGTCCCTCAGTGCCACCCGGGACCCCCCGAGACACTCGGACCCCCTTCCCGGTGTCACCCCTCCTCGGTGTCCTCCCACCGTGACACGGGACCCCCCGGGACAACCCAGACCCCTCTGCATTGTGTCACTCTCCCTCCTGCCCGTGCCCCCCCGGTGCCCCCTGTGCCCCCTGTGCCCACCCCGCACCCGTCGTGCCCCCCGGTGCCCCGTTAGCTGCAGGCATCCCCGGAATCCCTCCTCCCTATGGCCCCCTGGTGCCCCCCCCGCGCTCCCCCGGTACCTTTCATAACCCCCGTGCCCCCTGTGCCCCCCCCGCCCCGTTACCTGCAGGTACCACCGGAACCCCTCCTCCCTGTGCTCCCCCCGCACCCCCGGTGCCCCCCGTGCCCCCTGGTGCCCTGTTACCTGCAGGCACCCCCGGAACCCCTCCTCCACGGTTCCCCCTTCCCCGGGCAGCCCCCCCAGGCTGAGGGTCCGCAGCCGCAGCCCCTGCAGCTCCCCGGGCACGTCGCCCACCGCCTGTGGGGGGCACAGGGACCCCCGTGGGTGCCTCAGGGTGGCACGGAAGGTGCCGGGATGGCACCCACGGGGGTCGGCAGGGCGAGTTCCTCCCACCTGGTGGCGGCCGTAGTCGAGGGTGAGGAGGAGGAGGGTGGTGGGGGGGTCGCGGCCGGGCCCCCCCCCCCGCAGCTCCAGCTCCACGTGGTGCCAGGCGCCGTCGTCTACCTTGGCCTGGGGCAGGCGCAGCGCGGCCAGGCGGGCACCCCCCTGCCAGGCCCCCACCTCCAGCTGCCCCTCGCTCAGCTGCAGGGGTGGCACAGGTCAGGGACCCCGAAAACCTGGGGGGGCACTGGGAAATACACCCCCCCCTCCAGGGGGAATGTCGTCCCCCAGAAGTGGCACCTCCTGGCACTGCCACCCCCCCCAGGCAATAACCCGCCCAGGGCAATATCCCCCCCGTGCTCTCCCCCGTGCCCCCCCGTGCTCCCACCTGTGCCCCTCGATGCCCCGCGTGACCTCCCCGTGCCCCTCTGTGCCTCCCCGTGCTCCCCGTGCCCCCCGTGTCCCCCGTGCTCCCCGTGCCCCCCTGTACTCCCCGTGTTGCCCACGCCCCCCGTGTCCCCCGTGCTCCTCCCCGTGTCCCCCGGTGCCCCCCGTGCCCCCCGTGCCCACCTGCAGGGTGAGGCTGAGGCGCCCCCCCGCCCCCGCCCTCAGCAGGACCCCCCCGTGGGTGGCGGGTGCGGAACATGAGCCGGAGGTGCCAGGGCAGGGCGAGGGGCAGCGCCAGCCCCGCCCACGCCACGCGGCTGCTGCCCACGAACCGCTGCGGGGCCGCCATCTCTGCGGGAAACACGCGTGGGGCCGGGCCCGGCCCCGGGACCCCCCCCCCCGCACCCAGCCCGGGCACCCCCCGACCGTGGGGTGGGGGTACATCCCACACCGCACCCACCCACGGACCCCACAGGGACCCCCGCATCCACTCAGGGACCCCCCCCGCAACCACCTATGGACGCCCCACAACCACTCACGGACCCCCCATCCCCATCTGGGACCCCCCATAACCCCACAGAGACCCTTCCCAACCCCCACGGACCCACCCCCACACGGACCCCCCGCTCCCCTCATGAGACTCCCCACTCTCCCACGGACCCCCTCGCTCCCCCCAAGGACCACCCCCCGCCCCCCACGGCCCCTCTCCACGCACACCCCATGACCCCCCCGTGCCCCCTGGTACCTTCCTGGCAGGTTTTGCCCCCGAAGCCGAGGGGGCAGTGGCAGCTGAAGCCCCCCCCACTCGTGCACGCAGGTGCCCCCATTGTGGCACGTGGTGGGGTCGCAGAGGGTCTTCTTGTGAGGGCAGCCTGGGAGGGGCACAGGGGGGTCACACCCCACACCTCCCCGGCCTCCCGGCCCTGTCTTGCCACATCCGGGGGGGCACAGACACCCCCCCATCCCCGGCATCCCCATCCCCCCCACACCACACCCAGAGGGCACAGAACCCCCCCCTCCACTCCTGGTACCCCCTAACCTCCCACCCCACACCCGGGGAGCACAGACCCCCCCACACCCTGAGCATCCCCTGACCCCCACCCCAAGGGGGTAGAGACTCCCACACCCCTGGCACACCCCTCCACCCCCAAAGGGGGCACAGGCCCATCCAGCCCCCCAGCCTTGGCATCCCCCCATCCCAGTCCCCCTCCCCACACCCAGAGGGCACAGACCCCCAGTCCCGGCACCCCCTCCCACCTCACACCCAGGGGGCACAGCCTCGCTGCCCTGTGTCATCCCATAACCCCCCATCCCATTTTCCCCCCCCCCAAAGGCTCTCAGCCCCCCGCAGCCCCCCGGGCTGCCCTCCCCGTGCCCCCAGTGTCCCCGTGCCCACCGGGCAGGGTGCCGTTGTTGGCGATGAAGGTGCCCATGTCCACGGGGCGCTGGTCGATGTGCAGGTGCCTCATACACCCCACAAAGTGGCGGCTCCGGATCGGGAAACTCTCGGGCAGCGTCGGGACCCCCCCAAGCAACAGCGGCCCTGTCAGGTCCAGCGACCTGCAGAGCCCAACAGCAGCCGGGGGGGGGCTAAGGGACCACCCAGGGACCCCCCAACTTATGGGGAACCCCAGGGACAACCAGGGACCCCCCAACTCCTGGGGAACCCTTAGGGACCACCCAGGGACCCCATAACTCATGGGGACCATCAGGGACCAGCCACAGACTCTATAACACATGGGGAACCCCAGAGATCACATAGACACCCCAAAGCTCATGGGGACCCCAAGGGATCCTAAAACCCATGGGGACTCTGAGGGAACCCCAAGGATCACCCCTCCACTCCGAAACCCATTGGGGTTTGAGGGACCCCCCAGGGACCCCCCAACACATGGGGACCCTCAGGGAACCCCAAGGGACACCCAGTCACCCCAAAAGCCGTGGGGGCCCAAGGGACTCCCCAGGGACTCCCCAAGCCACGGGGAACCCCAGGGACCCCCCAGGGACCCCCACCCACCCACCAATCCATGGCACCCCCAGGGCAATACACCCCTGGCACTGCCCCCTATGGCTATAACCCCCCCACGGCCATAACCCCCCCATGGCAATAACCCTCCCAGGGCGATACACCCCCCTGGCACTGCCCCCCCATGCCAAAAAAAACCCTCCCAGAGCAATACAGCCCCCTGGCAGTGCCCCCCATGGCAATAACCCCCCCGGGGCACCCCCCCCCATGCCAATGCCCCCCTCCCACGGCAATAACATCCCCCATGGCAATACACCCCCCTGGCACTGCCCCCCAATGCCCAAAAACCTCCTCCCAGAGCAATACACCCCCCTGGCACTGCCCTCATGCCACACCTCCTGCTCCCCCCGCCCCCTCTCACATCCCTCCCCCCCGCAACGTCCCCCCCTCACTTCTTGGTGCCCCCCTGGGTGCCCTGGGCCGCGCAGGAGTAGTTGGCGAGGCGGTGCCCGAAGCGCAGTGCCATGGCCATGTCACAGTCGTCCACTGCCACCACGGCCACCTTCTGCTCCGAGGGGCCCTGCGGGACCCCCGAGCGCCCCACCACGGCCTGGGGGGGCACCGTGTCACGGGGGGGCATGGGAACACCCCCCGAACACCCCCCCCCCCCACCAGGGTAATTCCCCCCCGGGCAATACCCCCCGTGCCAATCACCCCCTGCCAGGGTAACAACCCCCCCAGGGCAATACCCCCTGTGCCAATGTCCCCTCCAATGGGCAATATGCCCCCCTGGCATTGCCCCCCATGCCAAAAACCCCCCCCGGGGCAATACTCCCTGTGTCAAAACCCCCCCCGTGCCCCCACCTTGTTGTAGTAGTGCAGCTGCACCCGGTGCCACTGCCCGTCACTGACGCCCCCAGGCACGAACGGGGACACGGTGGTGGTGGTCTCACCTGCGGGCACAGAGCCAGGGGGGACGGGGGTGTAGCACTGCATGGCATGCAGTGCCAGGGACGCAGTGCCAGGGATACAGTGCCAGGGATTTACAGAATGGGATGCAGTGCCAGGGAGGCAACACATAGGACGCAGTGCCAGAACTGGAATGGCAGGGATGCAGTGCCAGGGATGTACAGCATGGGATGCAGTGCCAGGAATGGGATGCCAGGGATGCAGTGCCAGAGATGTAGTGCCAGGGATTTACAGAATGGGATGCAGTGCCAGGGATGTGACACATAGGATGCAGTGCCAGGGATGGGATGCCAGGGATGCAGTGCCAGGGATGCAGTGCTAGGGATGTGACACGCAGGGTTGCAGGGCCAGGGCTGTAAAGTGTGGGATGCAGTGCCAGGGATGCAGTGCCAGGGGTGCATGGCATGCAGTGCCAGGGAAAGGATGGCAGGGAGGCAGTGCCAGGGATGTGCTACTCAGGATGTGCACCAGGGATACAGTGCCAGGCAGGGCCCAGGATGCAGTGCCAGGGATGTGGCACATAGGATGCAGTGCCAGGGATGGGGTGCCCAGGATGCAATGCCAGGGACATGAACCAAGGCATGTGATGCCTGGGATGCACATGCTGGGGTGCGGTGCCAGGCAGTGCCAGGGACAGGATGTGTGAGATGTGATGCCCAGGATGCAGTGCCAGGCAGTGCCAGGGACAAAGAGCTGGGGATGGAATGCCTGGGATGGGACGCCTGGAATGCAGAGCCAGGGAGGAGATACCCAGGATACAGTGCTGGGATGCAGTGCCAGGCAGTGCCATGGATGGGATGCCCAGGATGGGATGCCCAAGATGCAGTGCCAGGCCGTGCAGGGATGGGATGCCCTGGATACAGTGCCAGGCAGTGCAGGGATGGGGTGCAGGCAGTGCAGGGATGGGATGTCCAGGATGGGATGCCCTGGATACAGTGCCGGGCAGTGCAGGGGTGGGGTGCAGGCAGTGCAGGGATGAGATACCAGGGATGCAGTGCCAGGTAGTGCAGGGATGGGGTGCCCAGGATGCAGTGCTGGGATGCAGTGCCAGGCAGTGCAAGGATGGGGTGTCCAGGGTGCAGTGCCCAGCCATGGCAGTGCCTGGCAGGGAAGCCAGGGCGTGGTGCCAGGCGGTGCCAGGCAGTGCCAGCTGTGCCCATACCTGCGGAGAAGGTGAGCTGGAGCTGCTCCCCCACGATCTCCAGGGCCACGAAGTCGTGGCGCTCGTTGAAGCGCCCGTTGTACAACAGGAGCCCGTCCCGCTCCCGCGTGGCAAACCTGGGGGAGCACCAGTGTCGGGGGGGTACCAACACCCCCCGGGCCTAACCGTGCCCCCCAAACACCCCCCGGCCCTGACCGTGCCCCCCAAACACACCCTAACACCCCCCTGTGCCCCCCAAACACACCCTGACACCCCCCAATTATACTGTGCCCCCCAATCTTACTGTGCTCCTCAAACACACTCCAAACTTGACTGTGCCCCCCAAACACACTCCAACACCCTCCAGGACTCCCAGTGACCCCCAAACACCCCTTGGGCCTGACTGCACCCCCCAAACACACCCCAACACCCACTGTGCCCCCCAAAAACACCCTGACACCCCCCAACCTTACTGTGCCCCCCAAACACAGTCCAACATCCCCCGGACCTGACCATGCCCCCCAAACACACCTTGACACCTCTAACCCCCCTATGCCCCCCAAACACACCCCAACAACCAACATATCCTGCTGTGCCCCCCAAGCATGCCCCTCACCCTCCGGGCCCCCCTGTGCCCCCCAAAGACACCCCAACACTCCCCAGACCTGACTGTGCCCCCAAACACACCCCAACACCCCCTGCTCCATCCCCCTGCATCCGCTGGGTGCCCATCACTCACCGTCCCCGTGTAGTGCCCCCACCCCACTGCCCTGCATGCCAAGAGGTCACCCCACTACCCCACACCCTTTGCCCCCCCGCTGTGCCCTCAGGGAACCCACCACCCCACATTTCATCACCCCCACCCACCCAACACCCACGGGACACCCATCACCCCAAAACCCATGACCCCCCACCCAATATCCCCAGGAACACCCATCACCCCACACCCCACATGATACCCCCGGGGAGCCCCCCCCACAAATGACACCCCAGGGACACCCATGACCCATCACCCCCCACCCCCCGACCCCACACCCGCCCTGGTGCCCCCTGGGTGCCCCCTCGGTGCCGCCCCGGTGCTCACGTGAGGCCGAGGGTGAAGTGGAAGCGCTGGCGGAGCCCGCGGAAGGTGAGGAAGGATTTGGGGGGGAAGCTGCGGGTGCTCATGGCACAGAAGGGCTTCTCGTAGTGCCCGGGGGGGCACTGGCACCGGAACCCCCCCACCAGCAGGTTCAGACATGTACCCCCATTCCGGCAGACCCCCGGCGTGCAGCGGCCCCCCCGGGCACTCAGCTCGCAGTGCTCCCCTGGGGGACACATGGGACCCCAAAATTAGGGGGACAGGGTCCCTTTTCCCCCCTCATTAACCCCAGAGAGCCCCCCTCGGGCACTCAGCTCGCAGGGCTCCCCTGGGGGACACCCAGAACCCCAAAATTAGAGGGTGGGGTCCCATCTCCTCCCTACCGCTCCCCTGTGGAACACCCACAACCCAAAAAATCAGGGTGAGGGGTCCAATCTCACCCCCCATTAACCCCAGAGAGCCTCCCCAAGTGGTCAGCTCCCAGAAGCCCCAAGAAGTCCCAAATCGGGGGGTGGCAGGGTAGGAGTCCCCTCTCCCTCCCCCCCCCAGCATCTTTATCCTCAGCTCCATCACCATGGCAACCACCTCCCATCACCATGGCAACCAGGAGAAGCCCCCTCCCCTCACATCCCCTCCCCCATCTGGGGGTCCGGTGGGGGGTTGGGGGTCCCCAGGGTGGAGGTGGGGGTGATGTCCCCAGTGTCACCAGTCCCCCCGTGACCCTGAGGGGTGTCCCCAGGGGTCCCCACCCCACACAGGGGTTCCCCAGGGCTCTGCCCCCCCCAAATGTCCCTGTCCCCCCTACAGGGACCTCATGGGGGGACCATGGGGGGGCTGGGGGGGACAGGGGGGACAGGGAGGTGTGAGGGAGAGGGGGCAGAGGAGAGGGAGGGAGGTGGGGAGATGGAGGAGGAGGAGGTTGAAGGGATAGAAACAAAGGGGAGGAGGGAGGATGGGGATGGAGAAGGGATGGAGGAGAGATGGAGGGGGATGGAGGGATGGAGGGATGGATAAGAGGAGGGAGGGAGGGATGGAGGGAGGGATGATGGGAATGAACACCATGAGGAAGGAAAGGATGGAGGAGGAAGGGAGGGAGAAATGGAGGGAGGGAGAAATGGAGGGAGGGAGGGAGATTGAAGAGGAGGTGATGAGGGAAGATGAGGATGGACACCAGGAAGAAGGGATGGATGGATGTATGGATGGATGGATAAGGGGAAGGAGGGAAGGAGGAAAGGAGGGAGGAAGAACGGATGGATGGATGGCAGGATGGAGGGATGGGTGGAGGGATGGAGGGATGGATGGATTGATGGAGGGATGGATGGATGGAGGACTGGATGGAGGATGGAGGATGAAGGATGGAGGGATGGATAGATGGATGGATGGATGGATGGGGGGATGGATGGATCTAGGGATGGATGGATGGATGGATGGATGGATGGATGGATGGATCTCAGGCTGGACAGAGGATGGAGGATGGCAGAGGCTGCCTGAGGCCCCCGGGCCGGCGCCGCTCACCGGTGAAGTCCTCGTGGCACTCGCAAGCGTAGCCGCCCTCGCGGCTGCGGCAGCGCCCGTGGGCACCGCAGGGGCTGGAGTAGCACAGGTCGATCTCGGTCTCACAGTAGTCGCCGGTGAAGCCGGGCGGGCAGCGGCAGCGCAGCCCCGGCACGGGCCGGATGGGCCGGAACAGGATGGTGTCGGAGGCCAGGAAGGGCGCGGAGCTGTCGAAGCGCAGCACGGCCACGCAGCGCATGTAGTTCTCGCAGGGCTCGCGCAGGCACACGTTGTCATCAAAGGGCAGCACCCGCTGTGCCGTGGTGGCCGCCAGCAGCGAACGGTTGAGGTAGAGCCGCTCCTGCAGCTCCTCGGAGGAGAAGAAGCGCGAGGCCGCGGGCGGCGGCAGCAGCGCCGACAGGCTCACGTTGAGGATCCGCGCCGGCCCCACGTCTGTGTCTGCCTGGATGTTGAAGAGCACGACGCGGTGCCGGGGGGTGCCCAGCACGGCCGCCACCCCCTCGAGGAAGCGGCCGAGCAGCGGCGACAGGAAGAGCTCCTGCGACATGTCGGCCAAGCGCAGGGTGATGCTGTTGCTGAGCATCTCGTCCGTGATCACCGTCACCCGCAGCACGCACTGCGCGCTGGCGCTGTGCACGCCGTCTGGGGACACGGGGACATGGGTCAGCGGGGGGAAATGGGGACACCAGGCACACAGGGGGGAACTGGGGACACTGGGGACACGGGGTCAGCAGGGTGGGCTGGGGACACCAGGGATACGGGGGGGAACTGGGGATACTGAGAACATGGGTCAGCAAGGGGGGCTGGGGATGTTAGGGGACATGGGGTCAGCAGGGGGGGCTGGGGACATTGGGGGATCAGGGGTGGGGGACATTGGGGTCTGGGGACATTGGGGGGTCAGGGCTGGAAGGGTCTGGGGGATATTGGGGTCTGGGGGATATTGGGGTCTGGGGGACATTGAGGGGTCGGGGGAGGGCCTGGGGGACACTGGGGGGGAGGCAGGGGTGGATGGTCTGAGGGTGGGTGGTGGGGTGGGCATGGGGTGACCAACCCAGTGACCAACCCCATCGGGCACTGGCAAGTGGGGGTGGGGCTGGTTATGGGACTGGTGCTGGTTATGGGGTTGGTTACAGGGCTGGTTATGGGACTTGCACTGGTTATGGGGCTGTTGCTGGTGATGGGGCTGGGTCTGGTTATGGGGCCGGGGGAGTCAAAGTCCCTGCCCAGCATTGGGACGCCCCCCTTCCTCCTCCTGCTCCTCCTCCTCCCGGGGCAGTGGCACTCGGGACAGATGGGCAGCGGGCAGACAGATGGACAGAGGGAGCGTGGGGACAGCGGGGGGCCCAGAGGGGGTGACAGAGGGGGGGTGGCGGGGCCGGTGGCCCGTGGCCGGTGGCCGGTGGCGGGGAGGGGGTTGCCATGGCCGCGACTGCGGGGGCCCAGCTATGGCCGGACCTTTTGTTCCCCTCGCGGCTGCCCCTGCGCTCGGGGGGGCTTGGGGGGCCCCCAGCCCCCACCCTTTGTGCCCTGGGCCCCCCGTTTTGTGTGGCCAGAGCAGGGACCCCAAACTGGGGGCAGGGGGGGGGAACACGTAGATGGGGACAAGGGACATCACGGCCTGGGCTGTGACTCAGTTTCCCTCCCTGCTCTGGGGAGGGGGGTAAGGAGATGCTCCCCCACCCTGGGGTGATCCCCACCCCAGGGAGCACCTCCTGGCCCCCCTGAATCAAGGGTACACCCCCCTCTTATGCCACGACCCCCCCATTGCGTTTGGGGACCCCCCAGTGAGGACATCGAGGTGCTCCCCCCCCCAAATACAAGCACTGGGGTCTCCTGGAAACATCCATTGGGGTGCCAGGACCCCCCAGTACTGCGCTGCACCTCGAGTCCCCTCAAATTCACCCACTGGGACCCCCAGCACCCACCCAAGGGTAGCAGGACTCCCCCCTTGCACACACCAGCCTCTGCAACGCCCCCCCCAGGTACACACAGTGGGTCCCGCCCCCCCCAGCGCCACACAGAGAGGTGCCAGGACCACCCCAACACCCACCAGGGTCCTGCCCCCCCAAAAGAAGGTGCACTGTGGTACTGGACCCCTCTGGACACCCCAGAGGATGGGGGAGGAAAAGGGGGTGCTGGGGACCTGAATGCCTCCAGAGAGGTGTCTGAGCTGTGGGGGGCACAGCATCCCCCTCACCCCCCCCCTCACCTGGATCTGGAGGGTGGGGGCAGCCAAGATGGGGTGGTGGGGCCCCAAAACACCTCAGTGGGTTGGCAGGACCCCAAAGCACATCAGCCCCCCCCACCCCGATCTGAAGGTTGGGGGCAGCCAAAATGGTGTGGGGAGACCCCATAACACCCCCAAACCTCCCCCACCTCCTGTGCCCAGCCCACCCCCCTGGGTAGGGGTCCTACCGGACACGGAGACCCTCATGACGGCCTCCAGCGGGCGGTTGTTGTCCAGGGCGGGGCTGAGCCGCAGCTCCCCGCTCTGGGGGTCCAGCAGCACCAGGTTGAGCTCGTTGCCCTGCTCGAATGTGTAGGTGAGGTGGTCGGACACATCGGGGTCGTGGGCTGGGATGCGGCCAATGACACCGCCGGGGAAGCTCCCGGAGCGGTTGGTGATGTAGTTGTTGAAGAGGATCTCGAAGTTCTTCAGCTGGGGGCTGTTGTCGTTAGTGTCGCGCAGCCGCACGTGCACGGTGGCCCGGCTGACCAGCGGCGCCGACGTGGCCTGGACCACCATGACGTACTCAGCTTTGGCCTCGTAGTCCAGGTCGGCCAGCGCCGTGAGCTCCCCGGAGAAGATGTCCAGCTGGAAGACCTCCGGGATGTTGCCCTCCACGATCTGGTACATGATCTGGGCGTTGGTGCCCTCATCAGGGTCGGTGGCCGTGATCCGGGCCACCACCAGCCCGATGGGGCTGTTCTCCTCCACGAAGATGTCGAACTCATCGCGCTCGAAGACAGGCGGGTTGTCATTGACGTCCAGCACCGTCACCTGGATCTCCACCGGCGTCCGCCGCACCGGCACCCCCTTGTCGACGGCGAAGGCCCGCAGGGAGTAGAGCGGTACGTTCTCCCGGTCCAGGCGGCGCAGGGTGCGGACGATGCCTGAGGTGGACTCGATGATGAAGTCACCATCGCCGTCATCGCCCCCCTGGAAGGTGTAGAAGACCCTGCCGTTGAGCCCAGAGTCGCGGTCGGTGGCGGAGACCTGCAGGACGCTGGTGAAGGTGGGGACGTCCTCGTAGACGGAGCCCTGGTAGGAGTGGCGGAGGAACTGCGGCGCGTTGTCGTTGACGTCGCTCACCAGGATCTCCAGGTAGGTGGTGTCGGATTTCTGGGGGATGCCGTTGTCCCGCGCCGTGATGGCCAAGGTGTAGGACACCTGGTCCTCATAGTCCAGCTCCATCTGGGTGGTGACGGCGCCAGTGTTGGCGGCGATGCGGAACTGGGGGATGCTGTCCTCCATCAGGTAGGTGATGCGGGCGTTCTCCCCGGTGTCCTCGTCCGTGGCGCTGATCACCACCACCGTAGTGCCCACCGGCCGGTCCTCGTTGATGTTGACAGTGTAGTGGGAGCTCTGGAAGACGGGACGGTGGGTGTTGGCGTCGGTGACGTTGACAACCACCAGGGCAGTGTCCTGGCGGGTGCCGTCGGACGCTGCAACAGTGAGCAGGTACTGTCGTTCCAGCTTGTAGTCCAGGGGCAGGGCGAGCGAGATGAGCCCTCCACCGCTCTGGCTGGTGATGGAGAAGCGGTTGCGGGTGTTGCCGCTGGAGATCTGATAAGTGATGACGCTGTTGGCATCACGGTCGACGGCAGACACTGTGAGGACGCTCGTCCCCACCGCCGCGTCCTCGTTGAGGCGAGCACCGTATTCCCTCTGGGTGAACTCGGGGCTGTTGTCATTGACATCCAGGATGGTGACACTGACGCTGGCCGTGGAGGCCATGGGGGGTGTCCCCTGGTCCTGCGCCTCCACGCCGAAGCTGTAGAAGTCCATGGCCTCCCGGTCCAGCTCAGAGGCCACCACAATCCAGCCGGTGCCATTGTTGATGGCGAAGGGGAAGCCAGCGCCGGTCTCCAGCAGGGTGTAAACCAACCGGCCATTGTCCCCTGAGTCGGCGTCAATGGCCTGCACGTGGATGACGGAGTAGCCCACGGGGACGTTCTCCAGCACGGTGGCCTGGAAGGGCGTGCTGACGAAGATGGGGGCATTGTCGTTGACATCCAGCACCTGCACGGTGACCAACCCGCTGATGTTGGAGAGGGGCGGGCGGCCGCCATCCTGTGCCCGGATGCGCAGCGTGAACTCCTTGGTGACCTCGAAGTCCAGGGGGGTGACGACGTCCAGGGCGCCCGTCTGGGCGTCGATGTAGAAGTGGCCACGGGTGTTGCCGCTGACGATGCTGTAGTGCACCAGGGCGTTGCTGCCCTTGTCACGGTCAGTGGCCGTCACCCGCAGCACGGCTGCATTGGGCACCACATCCTCAGGCACCTGTGCCACGTAGCGCCGTTCGCTGAACTGCGGCGCGTTGTCGTTGTCGTCCTCCACCGCGATGCGCACGGTGGCCGTGGCACTGCGGGGCTCCTGGCCCTGGTCCGCCGCCTCCACCAGCAGCTCGAAGGCATCCACCGCTTCCCGGTCCACGGAGCCACGTGTGCGGACGACGCCGGAGCGGGGGTCGATCTCGAAGACCTCGTTGGCGCCGCCAGCATTGAGGAGCCGGTAGAGCACGTTGGCATTGGGCCCGGCGTCGCCGTCAGTGGCCCGCACAGTCAGCACCTCGTAGCCCACCTCCAGGTTCTCCCGCACGCTCTCACGGTACTCGGGCTGCTCAAAGGACGGGTCGTGGTCGTTGGCGTCACCCACGGTGACGGTAAGCGTGGCCATGGCGCTGCGCCGGGGCACACCGTGGTCGGCTGCCGTCACGCGGAACACGTGGGTGCTCTTGCTCTCACGGTCCAGTGGTGCCGCCGTGGTGACGGCGCCTGTCACGGGGTCCACGGTGAACAGGGCGTCGGAGCGACTGTCAAAGAGCGCGGCCATGGCGTAGAGCAGCCGCCCTGCCTCGCCCTCATCAGGGTCCTGCGCTGTCACCCGTATCACCGGCGTCCCCGCGGGCCGGTTCTCCTCCACCGTGGCCTGGTAGCTGGAGGGCTGGAACTGCGGCGCTGTATTGGGGCTCCGGCGGGGTCGGAGGATGGAGGGTCTGGGGGCTGCTCTGATCTTGGGGTCCCCAACAGCCCTGGAGCCCATCGTGTCCCCTGTGCCACTGGTGCCTCCAGTGTGTCCAGTATTCCCAGTGTTCCTGGTGTCCCTGGGGACTTCCCTGGTGCTCTCAGTGTCCCTGG